>NC_142371.1:13567500-13667500 GCF_059441005.1 Hippichthys cyanospilos
ATGCTAACTGGCTTTGGATTACCTGTATACACTGGCTGTACCAATAATTGGATGAGAAGTGGAAAGAGCTCAAATGATCTGGTCTGACTGCCGGATGTGAATATTGTCAGGTGATGTCATCAATCTCACGAGAGCAGTGTGGTCCACATATTAGGATCTTCTAACTTGGTGGAAAAATCTAATTATGCCGAATTAGTCAATTCATCATCATGTCAATGTTTCTGACACTCTGAAAGCCCTGAGCCTTCCTGGGGAAGACAGCTCAATCAGAGTTCTTTATTCTCAATTATTGGGTCAGTCTGTCTGAGCCAGTTGAGGTCATTTTCATGAACGGGAATTGAAATTTGTCTTTCCACCTGTAGTTTGAAGTGTGTGTCAATCATACTTTCCTGCAGTCCTCAATCAAGTGTATGGTTTTGCAGATGTTGAGAATGTACGCATTGTCCTGAGCACAACCTCCTCTGTGCGTGCTGGTCTCATCATCTAATTATAAGAAATTAGATCTGCGGTAGATGTGCTGAGTATGCTACCTCTGTGGAGGGACTACAGAGGTGTTCTTGGTGAAGTCAGTGGATGTGAAGCTGCTGCCCATCATCCCATCTGGAATCTGCTCCACAGGAAGTCCAGGATCCAGTTGCAAAGGGAGGAGTTAAGTCCCAGGGTTCACAGCTTAAGAACATGCTTGGCAGGAACTCTGATATTAAATGCCGAGCTGAAGTCAATAAACATCACTCTCACATCCAGTAGGTGTTAGCCAATTCCAGGTGGGAGAGGGCGGTGTGCAGTGAGTGCGGAAACCCTAGACACATTTTGTCTCCATGTGCACGGGTGTTAGTTCCATTTCAATGGATTCTTACAACTTCATACTGCAGCACTACACTCATTTAACTGTCAGTGAGCGGCCTCTTTGGAATGGTTTCAAAATCCCTGCCAAAGTACCACATGACAGGACGATCAGGAGACCTTGCCAGCACACCTTGTCCTCTTCGACTGTCCACATTCTCCCAGCTGGTCTAGATCTTCGTATGCAGTGGCACAAATTGTTTATGGAAATCCAAACGTCACTCTGGCTCTCCCCCATTCTATTTCTTGTGTTTTCAAATAGAAGCAAAGACTATTTCCTGATTGAGACCAAAAGAGGCCATGTGTGTCGTCTGTGTGCGTGTGCGTGTGCGTGCGTGCGTGTTCATGTAAGTGTGTGGGAGTCGGTGTGTTCTGAGTGTCTATGATGGTTTTACCATGTGTGGAGTCCCTCAGTGGGACTGAATAAAGTTGGATATGAAGCAACCTGTCAGGTTTGGGCTACTGTCTGAAACCCTATTTAGTCTTCTCAACCACCTCTTTTCCCCCTTCGTTTGAACATTTAACTAGAGGATTTTGATAATTGACAGGTTTTGCTGTACCCTATTTTCTATGCAACATATCCCCTACTAAGGTTAAGGCAGGGAGTACCCAAACTTTTACCTCTTAGGGTTGCACAGAAAAACAAAGGTTTAAGGGCTGCATATTTTTTTTTACTGCTATGTTTGTTTGCAAGGAACAGCAATAATGTCCCTGGGTCACTTGGAGCCAGACGTATCTAGTTACCCAAACATGTCTGAAATATATGTAATTCAAATTCGATATTTGGTTTTAACCAGTCTGCAATTGGCTGGCAACCAGTTCAGGGTGTCCCCTTCCAACTGCGCGAAGACAGCTAGGATAGGCACCACCAAATCTGCAAACCCTGTGAGGATAAGCGGCTATAGAAAATGGATGACTGGATTTTAACCAGTGACTCTCGCAGTGTACAGATATATGCAGTAAATAAGTTATTTAAATAGACATATTGACCCATCTTGTGATCGGATTGTATTTATTTTAAACCCGCTGACCTGTAATTGTGATCATGCATATAAATCCTCATTGTGTAAAGTTATTTCTCTTTTCTGCAAACACATTTAGCAAGTTGCAAAGAATTGTTATCTGGCTTTGGAATACCTGTATACACAGTGACTGTACCAATAATTGGATGAGAAATGGAAAGAGCTCAGATGATCTGGTCTGACTGCCCTCATGAGAGCAGTGTGGTCCACATACAAAGGATCTTCTGACCTGGTGCTAACATCTAATCATACGAATTAGGCGTAATCTGAATGTTTTATTCATAGATGTCTGTTGAAGACACTCTTAATGCCCCAAGCCTTCCAGTGTGTGTGTGTGTGTGATTGTGTTTTCAAGAACACTATTAGAGGTGTGAATCTTTCACTCACAAAACGATCCAATTCAAATCTCGATTCACGAGCTACGATCCAATTAAAAGGAAATGTGGTAACAATTTGGTAAGATTTTACCTCTTAGATTTAATTCAAATTGAAAATTGAACCCCAGTACTTATTTTTACTTTGTTTGTTAGACCCACCCCCCCACTCACCAACACACAAATTTAAAAAATATTTCATTTCAAAGTAGTATCCTTTTTGTCTATGTTGTGTCCAAGAGATAGTAGACAAGGCCTACTGAATATTCAACATTAATTCAGACAACCAAAATTTACCTGAGATTAGATAAAGATAATAGTTTTTTTTTTTTTTTTTTTTTAATAAAACAGCTGGGTCTTTATTCAAAATGTTTCAATCAGCACAGGCACCTATATCTATTTTTGTGTGCCTGTCATTGAAGACTTGTCTATCAAACATGATTCCATAATTCCCAGTTTGGATAGCACGATAATCGTCACATATGAGTGGGTTGCACAAAATGCACGTGCATCTGTGCTGATTGCTTGGGAAAGTTCTTTTTTAACTTTGTTCGTGTTTACTTGATTTACATTTCTGGCACACATTTCTCTGTGAAATGCTGTCTGGAAGGTTTATTATACCCTGACTAAATTGTATTTTATGGTATCCCAAAATCCTCTGCTTTCAATGACACTATGCTATCATAACTCTTTTGTAATTAAGCGACAGATGCAGTTATTGCCTTGGAATGAGTTGGACCTATATAGCGCCTGCAAAGAACTTGCCAGTAGCTGTGCTAGTTGTGCTAGCATGCTGCTCCTTCAAATTGTCCCCGCTATGCCGTCTTGCCATGTGATTACTAAGGTTTATCATACTTCCAGTTTAATTGATGGTCACTAATAGCTGACTTTTACGCGTACGCCTTCTGTGACGGCTTACACGTACGCATTACTGGGCTACACAGGCTCTTTTCCGGAGCATTTAAACGTAAATAAACCCTCATCAGTAATTACAACTTGTCATTATATGTGATGCTGTCAAAACTTAAAAGAATGAATCATAATTTAAAATAAAAATCCACAAAATTTTATGAAGTCCAAATTACAAAATCGCAGTTTAATTTAAAAGAACATCATTTTATTTCTTTACTATTAATTGAATATGAACAAAATAAAATAACCCAACCCTAACCCACAAACATATTAAAAATGAAACAATAAAGAGAGAAAATGCTAGTGAGCAGTGAGCAATCAACCACATTCAACCAGGAGCGCTCAACGTGAGTCCTCTAGATTGCGATCTTATGACTCGATTGGCTATTGCAGTGGGCCCATTTACATGTGTCTTTGCACACGGCACAGATGGCCCGCAACTTTTGTATCGAATGTCCTAGCGCTTAGGGTGGCAGGCAGATTTCATACTGACTGGCGACATCGCTTAATTCACAGCTGAATTAGCTGAATTCTAATTGGCTAAAAACTCCAACATAACACTACAGTACTTGAAGGATTGTAAACAAATGGAAATGACATGAAAAGAACGGAATATGGAGAATAATTTTCTATATAAACAATATAGAATATATATATTTAGTAAAAATAAATTTAAAATGTCCACTGTCTTTACACCGTTAAACATTGTTTAAACCTGTATGATCCAGTTGGTTCTCTGGAATAGTAATAAGAAATTGGCTCAGGGTCAGGTGTAATTCTCCAAAAGCTTTAATAACTTTTTGTGACCTCTCTGGCACGCAAGGAGCCTGAGCTGGTGTGTGAGGCGCAAACGTTCTGACAAGATATAGTCGGACTTGCATCCACACACAGCTTGGGCTCTGGTACCAGTCCTCTCAAGAGGGGTTGGACTCTCTTCCTCACTGGAGTTGCCTAGGTTGAGAGGCACAGAGCAAGCGTAGCATACATATTGGTCGATGGTTATGACGGGAGCCAATCCCGTGTCCTGTAGGAGAGTTGTGAGCTGATTGACAGTTTCCCTGGTCAGTTAGCTCAAGGCAGTACTTCGTCCTCCGTCTCTGAGTGAAGGTCACACGCAAGCTTGGCTGAAGGAGAACATTGAGCATGACAGAAAGCTTTAGGATCCTGTCAGCTTTTGTAATAAATTAGAATTTCAAGCGTAAACCCTACTTGTTATCAGGTTTGGTCAGCTACAGGCTTCTCTCTAGTTCGATGTTTGAGGGCCGTTACTCCGGCGTGTCCGGCCAACCGTGTTCCCAAACTACAGCCAATCGATCGAAATGGGAAGGGATTGAAGTACAGCTATGGTATAAGGTTTAATCATTTAAGAAATAAGTAAATATCTGAACTGCAGTAGGTCAATGTCCAAAGAGTGCCTGTAGGAAGAACATTTACTCGCCTGTTTGGCATGCAAGATACCTTCAGAGCACGTCTTTCTTCAATATGGCTTTTTTTTTTAATGGGGAAAAAAACGCAGCGCACTGAGGGCGTGAAAGGTGAAACGCCAAGTAGCAAGGGAACACTGTATATTTAGAAAGACCAAAATACTTCTTGTAAAGTGCAAAGAGTTAAAAATGTAATCATTTGCCAGTAGAACTGAATTCAGGCGTATGGTTACATTTGACATCTGAATTTATATGCAATGTAGAAATAAGTGCACAAAAGCAATATGAACCTTGTCATAAATTTTTGTTAAGGGTCTTTCAAAGTACTTGGGATATAAAGAAGAGCATAGTAAATATGATACATTTTAACCGTTTGAAATGGATGATTCTCTTACTATTCATTTCCTTGCCTTGTAACTTGATGACCACTACCAAATTGAGTCTCGAGGTTATGCTTTTGTTGAAGGTCGTAACTTAAGGCCAAGCGTATCACCACAGCTTTAAATAACTAATGTATGAAATCTCAGTAAAGGAATTTGTCAGTCAGGCGTCCCAAACCTACTTTTCATTGTTAGTTAATATTTTAGTTAGTATTTTTTATTTATTTTTTTGGTCATTCTGGAGTGAGCCAAAATCAGCAATAAGGACCAAAAACAATGGTCAAGTGCATAAATACTCCAAGCAAACAAACGGAAAGCATATGCGAAGAGGGACTTTCAATATAAAAGACACTGCATTTAAAGGTACACTTTGGAAGATTTTGTGGTATCTAACACTTACAGTAATCAAGGTAATGCAGCAATTTTAAAGCACTCAATCACCATGTGTTAAAGAGACCATAATTTATGTGCCTTCACCAAGCGAGCGAGCGAGCGAGAGAGAGAGAGAGAAGGAGGGAAAGAAAGACTACAATACAATTTGCCATTGGGTTCAACGCACAATAATATGGAATGTACAACACCTATGTCATCGCCTAGTCACACTGGGCTTCCACAAACACAAATACGGAAGTCAAAGACAGGTGGGGCAGGGCGCCAACAAATGAAGACTGACACAAGCGCTGCACAATATGGATTTCATAGCAAAAAGCACAAACTTTCAACACTTTTTCTAGACACAAACACAAATATGCTTACCAGTCAAGTAGAATATAGGATAGGGTAACATCAAGTACAGCAACCCAGGCACACGAGATTCAAGAGTTTATATTGTCATCTGTATAGTATTATTATTCCACACAATTAAATTCTTATTCCGTTCACTCCCGAGTAGCAGACTACATTCCATGTTCAAGCAATAAAATAGATAAATAATAAAATATAAACAATAATTCAATAAACAATAAAACAACAACAGAAATAATGGTGATAACAATATAATGCAAATATCATGTATTGCCAAATATTAGTGCAAAATATTGTGGCAACAAGTCCGAGGCGGTGGTGTGGTTCCAATATTTTTATTGTTATCTTCTTAAAACAATAATTAAAAATAGTGTGAATACTTAAATAATGCTGGAACGTCCTTGCCCGGTACACTGGAGAGGCGGAGGCACTTCCAATCATTTAAAACCACCACCTAGTGAAACACACGCACACACACGCACACACACTGGTGAACACAACAAAAAATAAAATCACCAACACTGAAATTGGAAGCCCTCATCCACTGACGCCAGAGGTGAGGTTCCACCCCTGTAAAAGAAAATTTAAAAGCGAGTAAATAAATAGTTTCATGAACCATCAAAAATGCCTAAATACTAAAATCAACACAAAACGGGTGTTAAAAGTCCAGTAAAACGGGAATCCACCCGGAAATCCACAGAGGTGGACGGCTGGGACGAGGAGCACCTCCGGCTGGACCAGGTGAACGCCGCTCGGACATGAAGGACGTAAAACCAGCTAAAACAAAACAGCAGCGGCTACAACGTTCAATGTCCGCTGGATAGGGAAATACAAGAAACGATCATGCACCATAGGAAGAGACTCATACATGTAGAGCAGATACTCACGTCACGGGGAAGACAGGAACACAGCCGATCATTCGGCTGTGTTGCCGATCGCACTGGGTTTAAGAAAACCGTTTACTGCTTTGTGCCCCTCAGGGCCTTACTTTAAAAACAACCTAGAATAGAAATCCACAATATCAAATTGGCTACGGGATAATACAAGGTGACAGCCAACAGACATTACCTTAAGTAACTTGATAGATGCCAACAGGAGGTACCCCGGAAGTGAGTAGACCTCTAAGCAAAAGGATCAGTGAAGGGCAAGAGTATGACTGTGTTTCATAGCGGGGCCTTGATTGTATATTGGCCACCGCTGTGAGGTGCAGGGTGCAACACCTGCCACCGGGAGGCAGCTCTAGCACCTCATGCCACATTATTTATGCATGTTGTAAGAGGCAGATTAGTGTGCAAGAGATTTGTTGAGAATTCAGATGGCTTGTGGGTAGAAGCTGTTTGCCAGCCTGGCCCTCAGGCCACAAAACAACATGGCGCACACAATGGGCCGTCCGCAATACAAGGAAGCCACAACCATTGCTCTTTCTAGACCTTTTTCTTCAAGGTATATTCTAATTGTATCACATTTTGTCTTTGTTAGCATTTTCTTTGTGTTTGATGAG
Source organism: Hippichthys cyanospilos (assembly GCF_059441005.1). Lineage (NCBI taxonomy): Eukaryota > Metazoa > Chordata > Actinopteri > Syngnathiformes > Syngnathidae > Hippichthys > Hippichthys cyanospilos. The sequence continues at coordinate 13,574,701 of NC_142371.1, forward strand.
TGACTTCAAATGAATATAGAATAACTATAGTTATTTCCACTCCTCAACAGATCGTTTCAGAAATCTCGATATAAAGTCCAAATAATCTACTTGTCAACTAGATTTGTAAGTAAATTCTATTTGAGTCTATATTTTCACTGGACAGTTTTCAATATGTAGTTACTTATTAAAGTTTAAAAACACACTTTAATGAGTGCAATTTGGTTATTAAAATATCTTTACTACTTCTCAAGTTGGATGTATTTACATGGGCTGGATGGGATTTCATATACAAAAAAAATACTTACAAATAAATGAAGAGAACTATTCAACACCATTGCTTTTGAAGTTTTACTAACAATAAAAATACAGTACATACACTATGACACAAGGCTCACTAATTTCTCTCCCCAAACATTTTTTAACGCCAGGCTTTCAAATTAAAAATAATGAAATTTGGCTTTGTCCTCTGTCCATCTTGCTGTTCAGTTTCCACTGTGTCATGATGAGACAAGATGACATATAATAATTGATCAGCAATACCACACAATTATTGTTCAGCACTACCACACAATTATGAGACTTCTAACAGGATTTTCTCAGTGGGCTGTGGTAACTAACCCTAGCCTAAGAGTGTCATGGAATGTCATATCAGGTTAAAACAGACAGACTGGAAAGAAATAAATAAAAGTGAAAGACTTTGTAAATCAAAGCACATGAACCTAACAAAAATAAATAAACAAATAAAGTAAAACAGCAAGAGTCCTCCGTTCACTCACGTTCTGTGTAAACAGATATTGAGTTCAAGGACTTTTGAGGACATCTTGAGGTTGACTTCAAGCTGAAAAAATAACCCTTGTGAACACTGAAGCATTTACTTTGGGTAATTGTTTTCTAATGGATAGATGTGGCCCATCAGAAATACACAACCATTTGCTAAATCAGGTACATATATACAGTAAGTTTTCTCCAGTAAGGAATCCTATTTGCGTTGTCCCATCTTTCCTAAGAATGGAATTTCCTTATGTAGGAAACAGCGGTACATGTATTTAGAACATGTAATACATGAACTGGAAAATGCAAAAACATGGTCCAAAAGATTTACTGTTTATAAAATAATGCCAATACAGTACAATACTGTACTTAACCAGTATTGTACACTGTACTTTATTTTTACTTTTGACCGTCTTAGGGAAAAAAATGAGGCTATTTTGAATTGTTGTGTTGGCTTCATTTCTTGCTTTATGAAAATTTTAGCCTGCATATCATACAGTTGTGTTGCTAATTGCAAGTAACTGTTATGTTGAATGATTTATTTGTCATAATATGACAAAAATCATGATACAAAAGCCACTTCGGAGCGGATTGATATGAAAAATGAAATATTATGAAAATAAAGCATTTCAAAACCGGTATGCGATATATTGGAAAATGAATTTTTGGTAAGATGCATATTATGTCACTTTGTATTGCAATATATCAATATATCGATATTATCGCCCAACCCTACTATAAACATACTAAATAGGGGTGGGCAATTAATGGAATAATTTGATCATCATAAATTTAAAAATAAATTATTTGGCTCTTAGCTAAATTGTAAAACTGAGAATAGGCACAAGTGGCAGAAAGCTGGATGTGTGCTTCACGAAATGGGTTAAGAATGGTTAACTGAATCTTTAATTGCTGCTTGGAAGCAAGTTATGCACTAGCTATAAAAAGCAATTTGTTTTTGCACAAGCAATGAATGCTAAGTTAATGTTAAAGCTGATTTAAAACCACTCTGAACATTTTGCACAATCATTTTTTTTGTTCAGTTTTTGTTTGAAAAAAATCCAACATTCTTGAATATAAATGTTTATTTGTAATATTTTTATTTTTTATATTATCATATTATATATTTCTATTTTTTAATTAGGTTTACAATTATGCTGAATTACATTTTCTCATCAAATTCATTCCGCAATTTTGCAGCACAACTGAGTCTACTGGGGATGATAGCAAGTATTAGTTTCTGCTCCTCTAATCATAATATGCAAACCCTCAGTCTGGACTTATGTTTCACCCGTTAACAAGGTTGTAGTGATTGATTTGCTATGATTGTTAAAAGCCAGTTGGAGTCTATCAGCACCCTAAGATTTCCAATAGCTTTCCAGTACTTTCCTATTTTGCTCACTCCAGGGAAATGATTCAGCTAAAAGTGATTAATGTTTGTGCTCAGTTGTTCTATTAATAACCAAAAAGATATCTTCAAAGATGATGCAATACTCCAAGTCAAAAGTCAGAATATCTAAATATATACTTTTGGTTAGCTTGGAGGCAGCATTTAGATTTGGAGTTGTGTTCACCCAGTCGCCACCCCTACTTTCACGATATCCACATGGAACAACTCAATCTTGGACTTTCCTGCAATCCTAAACCCAATTCCAACCTTAAACCAAACCCTGTAATTAGTTTTTCTGGAGGGAAAACAGTCCGCACAAGTCATTTTCTGGTAATTGACTGCAAGTAGAGTTTAAATGGTCACAGACACATGTACAAACACATACTCACACTCATACACACACGCAGTGCACTCATAAACACACATTCAGTGGCGGTACAGCTGTGGTGTTTGTGATAATGAGACAATCCTTGGAGGGACTCATCTGGAGTGTGTTATATCATCTCCCTGGAAACAGTGCACAACCCCTAAATTGGTGAGTTTGGTCCTAGTCAGCTGCAGCATGATGTCATCCAATATAATTCCTACAATCAAGGAGGGATACCTAATGACACATGAGTGTGCTGCAAATAGTGGTTTGCGTGAAAGAAAGTGAGAGAGATTATTGTAACTGTGTTTGCTTTGTATGTTTGTCTGGAAATTCATTGTTCATCAATTGGAAGAAAATAAATCTGTTCTTTTCTCTTCCTTTAAAAATCACAGTATTTGGTGAAGTGAATGAACGTTGACTTTGGTAACAAACTTTAAAATGTTATCTTCAACAAAGCCAAAATGATGGGAAATAGTGGAAACACTTTAATTGCATTATTTCACATGTTCATTCATTCATTCATTTGGACAACATCACTTGAAAGATTCATATATGTATACTGCATTTCAACTTCAACTGTTTTTGGCTGTACCATCAATGAAAAGCCTGATTTGTAGGAGCCAAAACTAATAATTTATTTGAGAGAAGAGGATATGAAGCTGTATGAATGTGAATCACCATGTCAGTCTCGCCTCAAAAGGGCCTCAACATGGTAAAGTCTTGTCTGTTTCCTTGGTAATATTTTTAATAAAGACTGGATATTTTTGTTTTTCTCTAGCCGCTTGTGTGCGTGTGTATGTGTGTGTGTGCGTGCATGTGTGTGTGTGGTTTACTAGGCCGCCGCGGTGGAGCTCAGGGGACAACCCTCTCCAGCTGCTGCTTTATAAGGCTGTGACATCAAACACACAAAATGGCTTGACTTTGCCCTAACCTCTTAGACTCACACATACTCCGTAGCTCTCTCTGTTATTCCACTGAACGCACTGCACTAACTAAGTATGAATGTGACTTTCCATTGTGTTATACATGTAGTTTGTTATCATCAGGTGGAGTTCTGCAGATGACCATTGCTCCACTGCTGACTTCACTGTACAATGCAGAACTCCCCTCGGACCAATAATGTGCATTTGTAGAAAGAATGAAATGTTTCAGTTTTAGTTTTTTTTTTTTTTTTTTTTTTTTTCCAGGTCAGAGGCAGGATTTTACTTTCTTAAAGCATTATAGGGCAGTCATTGAAAGAAATTAAAATTTTGATACCATAAAATGCTTCATTTGACATTGGTCACAACATTTGTTCAAAATGGCATATGCTGTTAGCGGTGTTGATAGTAATGCATTACAAAAGTAATGTAATTCTGTAATGCATTATATTTTTGCTGTAACGCAGTAGTCTAAGGCATTACACACAACAAACTAGTAACTACTACTTGGTACAAATGACAGTAACACATGTTAAAATGCATTATAATGCAAGCTAATAAAAACACTCCTAAAACCTTTAAATTTGTAATAGTAATTGAAGCTGTTGATAATATGAACCATCTCAAAGCAACAAATGATTGGTTGCCTTGAGATGATGCTTCAGATGGTATTGTTGCTCTGCAGAGAATTGTGTGTAATGAGCTACATTTAGAATGCCCCCCAGTTTTCGACATCCCCGCCTTATGTTTTTTTACCTTACGATGTGGGCTGCAAGGTTTTTTTTGTCCCCTTTTCAAGCCATTTTTTTCGCCTTACGACATCAAAAAAAAAAAAAAAATACAACTTCTCTTCTCAAGCATGGCGGCCAGTGTGCACACATGTCAACTCGGGGCAACACATCATGACATGTGTCACTGCATCACTACAATGCTGGTCTGCTATTGGTCAGCGTCACGACTCCCCAAGATACTGGACTACTATTTGTCTATTAAGATTTTGTCTGCTATTGGTCGGTGTGCGGGGTCACAAAGATGGCTGCTTAAAGACTTTATTTTATGTAAAAGTGCTTTCAATATTGTATTTATAGTGCATTTTAGTGCTTAATTCAAACTTGAATTGTTAAGCATGGGTCCCAAGATTGCTCGTGATGTTAAAGAAAGAAGTAAGTCATTAGTATGGAAACGAAGCTGGAGATAATCAAGAAATACGAAGAAGGCTAAGCTAGCCTATCCCACCCTCAATAGGGAATATGGCTATAACAAGCTGTCATGTCACTTAGAAGGTAAATATATCCTTTATATATTTTTTATTTACAAGCTTATTTAATTGTATCAATTATATATAAGTAGCACTTACTATACTATTTTGATACCAATTTTTAATTTGTATATACAATTCTGATGTTTTTACCTGGGGTTTTACACGCACTAGCTTATTAATTTAGATTTGGATTGCCCGCCATTCTGCGAAATCGCATTACGATCCCAACCACGGAACGGATTAATCTCGTAAACCGGGGGCCCACTGTAATATTTTAATACAACTATTTACTAATATTTACTAAATAATGCATTCAAGTTTTGAAGTAACTTGCTCAACACTGTCTGTAAGAGTACGACATCACTAAGTATGCTCAATGGCTGCTAGACAGATTTTCATTTGATTGTTTCAGAATTATGGTCTGCTGCTATCGCCTCCATACTTGCAGTTTGGAACCCATGGAGTCAGATATTCACAGATTTTTTTTTCCAATTATTTTTTCCTTTTTTTTTCCTTAATATTCCCTATTTTTCATGAAAAATGTATATTGAATTTTTTGCAATGTTTTTAGGGAAGATTTTTTTTGGCTTTAATTTTATTTCCACTGGTGTCAATTTGATGCATATTTTCACTATTGGTGGGCCACTGTACATGTATTTTTTAAGAATACATTTACAGTAATTGTAACATTGTGAGGTTAGCATTGGCATGCAAGTAACTCGTTTTCACAGTGTGGCATGAGAATTTGTCACATGATAAAAGTCACTGTAACTGTCCTACTAACTGTATTTCATTTTAATTTAGTAATTGTCACGAATAACCGCCTGTGGACGAGGACCCAAACCAGACGTACAGGTGAGTGATCAAGTCTTGTTTATTTAACAAAGGGCGCACGTCAAGCGAGGAACAAAAAGGAGCATAAAGACAAAGTACAAACAAAATTACAAAGTGCAAAACAAAGCGAGACAAACATGTCTTTAGAAAAATGTCCAAAAGGTGGGCACGAGGCAATTGGGGAAGCGGGGACCACAGGAGAGCAACTGCAACAAAGTACAACAAAAGACATGAGATCGATGTAAGTCAGGAGGAACAAAGTACAGATCAAAACTGCACACTAGGCTGGAAAAGGCGAGGCGGGAACACTGGGGCTTCACTTGGCTGCTGAAGAGCTCGGCGAAGGAATAACCCAGCAGTGCTCTCCTGTGGTTGCTGGCCTTAAAAAGCCCTTGATGGGAATGAGCCACAGGTGCGCGGCCGTCAGCCCCGCCCTCTCTTTGCCGCAGGAGAGCTTTGCCTAAGACCAAACACAAACAGGTGAGCTGGGACATGACAGTAATATTTATAACCTATTGATCATTTCATAGAAATGCTTTCAGTAATTATAACTTTGTACTTTGTTAGATTAGTTATGTGAGAAACTATGACATATTCTTACCTGACTGACATTGGGCACAACATTTGTTAAAAATGGCATATGCTTTAAGTGGTGTTCCAAGTAGTGCATTACAAAAGTAATGTAATTACATTAATGCATCAATTAAAGAAACATTCAGGATGCAATGATTATGAATGTATTCATCATAAGTTTGTTTTGTATGTATGTTATATTAGGAGAATTCACCAGGTTCAAATATGTCAATGTTAACCAAATGTAGGTTCTTGCCCCAAAAGAAATACAGGGAAAAACAACGTGAAAATCTATTATTTTTAGAATGGACAGTAATCTCCGCATAAGTTCAAATACTAACTTCAAATTGAATATGTCATCTTTGGGTTTTTGGAAAATGTGTGTACCACCTCTGTCGTTCTTTTTCCCGCTCAGTGATGTGAACTGGTTGGCATTTGAAGAAGGTAGCCATTACATCATGGAATATTCGAAAGCCAACCATTGCCCTAAAGGTTTGAAAAATTACAGCATGAAAGGCATGTCGTCACTTTATCAGAACCGATCCTGGAATTAAGTTGAGTTGAAGTTGAGGTTTTCTTGAAGAAAAGCTTGAACAATTTAAATCAGAGCCACACATGAAAACCTTCCCATCTGCATTGAAGTGTGGGTCTGGAAAGTACTGTCTCGCCTGTCTGAGCACAACTGTGTTAGGGAAGGCGCATAAGCAGAACAAAAAGGTGGCGAGACAACCAGAGGAGGAGAAAGAGAATTTAAGTCCAAGGTACATGTATTTTAAGCAGAGGGTGGTGGTGTGTCAGTCAAGTGGGTAAATTTTGCCCTCCTCAGTGGCAATGACATCACAAGTGATTATTCTTTTCCTAAAATTCAACATCTCATCTGTTAAGTGAGGAGGAGGAGGACGAGGTGGGCAGTTATGTCATCGTTATGAGTTAAAAAAAAAAAAAAAAGCAACAACACAAAAAGGGTCATTCGTTTTCATCCATCCATCTGGAGTCCTCCCAATGGGACATGCCGGAACACCTCACCAGGGAGGCATCCGGGAGGCATCCCGATCCACTTCAACTGGCTCCTCTTAACGCAGAGGAACTGCAGATCGACACTGAGTCCCCCCCGGATGCCCCGGCTTCCTACCTTATCGCTAAAGGAGAACCCAGATATCCTGCAGAGGAGGCTCATTTGGCCACATGTATCCAAGCTCTGTTTTGTTCCAGACCCATCGATCGTCCGGTAAAATATCTCTTTACATGGGCTGGGTATTGGGTCTTAAAAGTGTATTGCGATATATTGTGATACGTATATTGGCAACTCTATGGCATATATTTTAATAGTAATTAAAAAAGCAGAAGGAAATTATTAAAATAGACACATTCTATTCTTTTTCAGAAGCCACACATCATTGACACCTCTGAGCACACATCAAATATTCTTTTTCCATAAAAGCATGTAACATATTTTCAATTCAAGCCTGCTCTTGACTGTGTTAATATGTCCCCAGCAGTTGGGAATACTCTTTCAGATGGCACTCTTTTGGCAGGAATGCAAAGGTAGCACTTTGCCACAAGTTCCAGCACAGGATACTGGTGACAGTGTTCTTCAACTGTAAACCAAACAGATCTGTGACGTCACCCGCGTTGGTGAAAAAAATACGACCAAACCAAGGAGAAATCTATTGTAATTTACAAAATGCAGTCAAACCTTGAGATACTGTCACATCTGTGTGTTTTTCCCCTTCATATCACAAAAATTACTTTGCATATAAAAGAATATAAAATGAAATAAAACAAAACAAAACTTGAAATTTCACGATTCCCATTTCAACGATACACAAAATAAGATTCTGCTGCTCGTTAATATGGCTGCTTGGATATTATTGCCCTTCTCAGGAACACATGCAAGGAGAACAGGAGAGTTTTTTTTTCTGCTATTTGGAAAATGAATGTCATATTGCATCACTAAACTCCTCTGGGGTGTATCAAAAGTACAAGATATATCAGTACTTCGTGACACTAGCTGTGACTAGGTCTTGTTCAGACTGCCGGCAGAAACCCGATTTTTCGCCCATGCAGATTGAAACCGAATGGCTCGTAGTCTGAACAGTCACGAAGCAAATAAAATCCTATTTTTGCATTAGATCATGGGTTAATAATGTGGCCCAGTCTGAACAGGAGCAAATTAGATTTGGACACTTGCTAAAAACAGTTTGGACAGTCTGACCCAAAGGAAGGATTTGAGGAGGAATCCAGTTGCAATCAATTATGCCTGCAGTCTGAACACACAAGAGTTGTATGTTCAAACACAATAACTGGTATCAATCATCCCTAATACTATCTATACCAGTTGACTTTAGGAAAAGTTGGGGGAAAACTTGGACTGGTGCTGCCAGTCACAGAGCAAAAACAACTGCTCACTTTCACAATAAATTATTATTTAGGGTCTTAAATTAACCTAAATTATGGGAATGTGGAAGGAATGCACATTAGTCTAATTTCTCAAGAATAACAACATTTAAATCATATAGGCATCCTGAAAAAGCACTTTTCAAGCAGTTTTATTTTGTTGTCGTGCAATATATGCTACACTACTGGTAGCCATGCTCACAGTAATTTGATAGCTTAGGATTTCTTGTGTTTTGAAACATTTTGTGTGTGTTCAGGGTAGGTGCCTTGAAAACAGGTGATGACACATGACAAAGTCTTCCTTTCATCATTTTAAAATGATAATTTTAAAGTAAAGTTGATTTTAGTAATAGTGAGTGGAATTAGTTGATTTGTGGAATGATTTAGAGGGCTCAGAGAACACTGTTGTCATATTTATGAATGAAATATGAAGACATCCACCGCACAAATAAAGACATCCGCTACGCATATGCATGGAACGCAGATTTTGTCTGCCTATCTACATCTCTGATCAATTCATTAAAGCACGGGTGTCAAACTCAAGGCCCAGGGGGCCACATCCGGCCCACCACATCACTTTATGTGGCCTGCAAAATGCTGATTTGTCATCAGGTCTCTGGCTAATATACTAAACTTGCAAGTTGTCTTCAATTTATTAAAGCTTTCCGGGGAAAATAACGACTATATTTTGTTCCAAATCTCTCTTCTGAACAGTTGTTTACTGGCCTCTGATTTTAAAACTACAGAAGTGTGTGAGCAACTTTAAATATTATTTGACTTCACAATCGTTCCAGCCCTCTGATGGAAGCTATAAATACATCGTGGCCCACAATAAAAACGAGGTTGACGCCCCTGCTTTAAAGCTATGCTCCGCATTACAGTTTGGGGTTTAAGCAGACGTAATATGGTCTACTGTCCGCCAACAAATTGTCATGTCACCCGGCCGCATGGGAAAGAAAATGCCGTCGGTATGCCGGAACATGTTGCAGAGAGGTGAACCAAATTCACAAACAAGTGCACGGAGGCTGGCGTCGTCACGAAAATCCAGATATGCCAGTTTTGCGTCTTAAGGCTGTCCTTAACTGCAAATTCTATCTCCTTGTCCTCAGAGGAGCAGATCAGTAGCCAGTACAGTATATTCGGCCTGCAGTGTGTGAAGGTGTGAATGCGTCTCTCCGCATGTGTGATGGGAAACCCCTCTAGGCAAGACATTATGCTGAACTAAATGTAGACAAGCTGAAGTGAATTGTAAAAGCAAACCAGCAAATGGATTAGAAACAGACTTTCTTTCATGCTGTAATTGTTTATAAGTCTTGCAGAACTGAAATAGACTAAAAGAGACATCCTTGAACATAAAACAACAGCCATTCAAACAAACCAAATAAAAGTCACCCAGAGTTTAATTTAGCGGCATTTGTGTCATTGTTTTATAGCATGGTGACAATAACAATAGATTTTTATGATATGTTTGAACCCAGTGCACCTCCAGCGTGTTTGTGAGAAACTCTATCACTCCATCATAAAACGGGATATGAATGGAAAAAGCTAAAAGAGCGAGCATGGTTTCAACTGATGTCTTCCAGTTGTGTGACCTCTCTCTCCTTCTGCCTCTTTTTTTTTCTGTCTCTCTGACTCTCTCGCTTTAATAAGGCCAGCTGTAGAGGCGGCCTCTCTTGGGGGAAGCTGTAGAGTGTGGCTGGAGCTGAGGCTGAAAGTGGGGTTAGTGTTGGTGGTGGTGGGGTGCAGGTTAGGGGGGGGCACTTCCGGCCATTTTTCCCAATGCAAAATCCCATCAAGTCTGGAGCTTTGGCAGCCAGCTCTCCCCCCTTTGGTTTTCTTTACCTCCCTCCTTCATTTCCTTCCATCCCACTTTTCTTCCTGTCTTCCAATCGCTTTCTCCGTTTTTTTCCTTCCTTCTCATATTCTTCTTCCTACTCCCTCACCCCGTACCCGCCATGGAAAGTAGACAGATGCTTTTGGACTTTTGGTAATGACCCTCTCCAGACGTCTGCTCAGTGGCACCATAACAAGTCCAAGTCTTTCCTCCCCCTCTCTCCTTCTGCTGTCACATTCAGGCTAAAAACGAGTGTCCAAGGACCGCGATATATTGCTCACTTCCTTGGAGACTCTTAGACCCTCCAGACGCCTGCTTTGTGGTACAGGGTCGGGTCCAGACCTGCTTCCGAGTTCCGACAGGTCCTCGGCTAGAACTGTTCAGCTGGGCTGAAACTGCGGGGGTGAAAGTGGCATGCGTGTGTGAGCTACAATATGTTGGTGGGTCTTTTTCATCAGACTAATGAATAATACGTCTGAAAAGACTATCCAGCAAGAGGAGAGGAGACTAATGACTCTCAGATGGTCTTCTACTACTGTGCTGCTGCTGTTGCTGCTGGGTCTTTAAAGAGGGAAATACTACTAGATTTCTAAACTATGATTATTATTTTAGAAATACTGCATAATCATATGACCATGTAGTCAAGCGTGAAAATGTCTTTTTTATGATATGTTGGGCTCATTTTGTACGAGATGATATAATGATAAAATAGACATTTCAGTGATTCTAGCTATCGCACTGATCTCGCATTGCTAGAAGAGCTCATCATTTGCTCAGTGTCCATCTAGCCACAGCATTTACACATGCAAGTCTAATAAGCTCCAGAGCCAAAGCTTTGAGAAAGCCGTATAGCACCTACTTTTAATCAGTGTCGTACGGCCCCAATTAACAGTATGCTTTCGCACCACACTGCATTTTACTGGTGTTGTGAGTATTCTGCCCCTTTCATGTAGTTAAACTTGTGTACTAAAACGTTTACAAAATTAGCACTATCATGTGGAATGGAAAATGATATTTTAGATATTTTGGCAAAATAACAAATGTTCTCACGAGACCTGAAACTATTCCCAAATATGTACTAATTTGGCGGCTAAGGTGCAGCTGAGGTATGGTGTATCATCTGATGTCCATCAAAATGAGTAACACACATGGCTCTGAATTGATTGGTGCTGATTTGCGCAATGAATTCAAATAAGCCTTTTGAATTCAATGTTTTGAAATTTTATACGCTTAACATAGGTGTCGAACTCCAGTCCTCGAGGGCCGGAATCCTGAATGTTTTCCGGTTTTCTTTCCCCAACACACTGGATTCAAATGATTAGCTCATTAGCAAGCTCTGCAGGAGCTTCAAAATGATCCCTATCATTTGAATCAGGTGTTTTTGAGGGAAAAGGTTTGAAAAGATGTAGAATACCGGCCCTCGAGGACTGGAGTTCGACACCTGTGCTCCAAGAAAAGACACTCTCTAGTCTTTGATTAATCGATAAGAGACACATGTACTGTCGTTAATTCAAAGCTCTATATCACTTTGCCGACATTTTAAAACGCACAGCACACATCCCATTCAGGTATATTGAAGGTGACTTTGGGTCAACCTGTCATGTGGTTTTATGAAAATGTCACAATTACTGAGCTGTAAATCAAATAATTTCATCCTCCTACATTCTTTTGTAAAATGCTGCCACGTGTGGTTATGAAAAGCCTCTATGTCTGCATTATGTTTTCTGGCCTGCAGGCATCAATTCAGGGAGAAATGGATACTGTGTGAGATCAGACCCACACATGGGAGATGCAAATCGGAGGAAGTAATGATCGACCTCAGTAGACTTGGCAAATATCTCAGTATTTTATTGCCCTCGCCCACTCTACTGTGGAATACTCTGTCTGGGTTTTGAAAGCCAATTCAGCCCTGGATTTGTTCCATAGAGGGAAAAAGAGCTTGACAAAGTAGATATCAGAATTGCAATAGCTAAGTTCGCAAATCATCGTGCTTCAGTATAGAATCCTGCAAGTTCAGATCTCTTACTTGTCGTGTGTTAGTCAACATGGCTAAAAGGGGGACCTTCACTGTAGCCTAACTTTGTAAAAAGGATCAAAATACAGTTGCAGTTAAAATAGTCAGGGAAAAAAGGATGAATGGGCCTTCATTATGGAGTTATCTACACATCAACCTCTGAAAACACTTTGCCAAGCAGTACGTAAGAGGCCCTACCCACTTTCGTGCCTGAAATATTACTGGACTGTAGCATAAATATTGCACAGCGACATCACCCAAAATCAACTGGCATATGCCCCAGCTAACGCACGGCTTCCAAAATTCAATTGCTTTTCAGTTTGTATGAATGACACAGTAAATGAGTAGATGTTCTTTTAATAACCATTAAGCATATGCCTTAGCAGCTTTGCTTGGGCAGACATTGGCCTGCATGCGGTTTTAGCTACGTCTCCATATAAATGCCCGACCGGCAATTCTCTTACTTACTTGCTCCCTTTCAGGAATGACGCAATCCTGGTCTACACAAATGTAAACCCTAGTTACCTTTTTGAGGTTGTTAAAACAAAATCTATAGATAATATTGCATGTCATGTTATAATTGTTATTATTCACTGTATGTATTTTCAAATGCAAGTATTTTATCAGAATTATAAAACCAATTAAGAAATTCAAAAGGGGAGTGTGTCAATAGTTCACACAAAAATGAGGTCGGACACTGCAGGGATTCAAATCAAGCAAGCGTAAAGGCAGTAGTGAGGCTTGCTGACTGTAACATTATATAACTGACAGATTATTCATTTTGCAATTCACTTTCAACAGTAACTTGCTGTTGCCAATTTACACAAAAGAGGCATACCAGCCATGGCACTTGGGTTTAGAGTTGTCAGCACTGGACTACTGAGGACTGTACACTTCAGCATACCTGAAAGAAATATCCAGCACTCTGTTTCCTGGGAATAAGACATAAATTGTACAGTCATGGTTGATAAATTTGACTTGATGTATGATAGGACGCGAAAGAATAAAAAGAAAAAACCCAAGGCAACTATTTTATGGTCACCGTCCATACGTAAAGGTGTCCACTGAAAATCAGGTGGTTCATAGTTTGTTTTTTTTCTGTAAAAACAAAAAGGATTTCTTTTGAACCAATAATGACAACTACTTGTTCTTTTTGCTTAATTTGTAGACTTTGGAATGTCTCAATGAATTGTGATAGGCAGATTTACATACAGTATAAAGACAGATCGTGAAGTCTTCTAGTATCACCGTTTTTACTAGCCATTGCTGGATAATTATCCAGATCCCGGTTTCACCCGCAAGCCTTGACTGATGGCTAGCTTCCAGTGCTGCGGCTTCTGGCCGCCAAGACTGCTGCTGTCCAGAGGCATAAACAACACAGAAGGGGAAGGCTGAGGGAGGAAAAGATGATATGGGGCAAGGCAAACTCTTGCTTCACAATTCAAACTCTGTGGTTGTCAAAAATTGATTTTTTAAAAAATATGTTTTATATTTAATACACATGTCAGTTTTACATATTGGTTTGGAGTATTGTTAGCAAGCATGGAATAAGTGATTTGGAAGCACACAATAAGTAAATTCTACTAGAATTTGGCTCATAATACAATGTTTTAAGTTCCTGTTGTCACTAATTGATTACCTACAGACCTTTGCCACCATTCTGTGTGGGTGCCAACTGCAGTGGTAGAGTATCTTAAGGACAGTGTTGGGCAAGTTACTTATTACCTTCATTTCAAAGTAATTAGTTACAGTACTGTACAATATCACTGTATTTGAAATGTAAGACATTACACCACTATTGCATTACTTTTATATTACTTTCACCAACATAAGTAGAAATATACAGACATTTTAAAAATAGATAGTTTTGATGGGGCTAACGTTAGCAGTTTGCCTACATCATCGTTACTGTGTTTAACGTACTGTTAAACATGAGTGCTTCATAATATGCTTCATCTTGAGACACACTGACCACTATTTATACACTATTATTAATAGCATTTGTACAGTGAAAATTCATGTTAGCTTACCTTCTCATTATTGCTGGTTACGACAGGGATCTCGCTGACAAGGTTTTCAAATGCTGGCGAATCAACTGTGGAAAGCGGCAGCATATCTTCTATGTGTGACATACTCCGCCATGAGTCGACGGTTGAATTGGCATCACTGGGCAAGAGAACGATCATTTTGCCTGCTTTTTTCTCCTCACTCTCAATCCTTTGCGTTTCCTTTTTGTTAACTTCACGTTACTATGGCACCGCTCTAAATGGTTTGTCAAGTTACTGGTGTTATTTGGAGAAGTGTAGATCCAGTTAAGTGTGCAGAGCCGTAGCATGATGCGTTAGACTCATTTTGGCTAATTTTTTTTATATGTATGTGTTAATGTTCCTTGTCACATGGAATCTACAAGTAATTTAGTCTTGCAACTCATCTGTTTTTGTTTGCTTATTCCAGAAGAGACACATTACTGGGGTGTATTTTTTATCCAAGTAGTGTCTCCACATATTGATAGGAATGAGCATCAGTGGGTACCGAAGCCACAGAGTATGCGAAAGCCAAGCAGCTTGTGCTAAAGGGTGGAATCCCCCCCGAAAACTTCTGGTGTGCAGCCAAAACAAACTCCTGCCTATGGTTTGCCTCTTGCCTCCGGTCTCTCTGGCCTACTTCTCGACAGCAGCAAAGGGACCCGCGCCTCTCAGAAAGGAGGAGTAAGGGAGTCTTTAGGTCCTCCCACCGGCTATAAACTCTAAGGCAGACGGAAACACTCAGACAGCAGACACACGTGGAGCACAGCGGCAAAGAGAGAGCGAAACAAACTACTGCCACGGGCGGTGAGTCATTTTTTTCTAGTCGGGACAGAAGAAGCCAAATTGACTTCAAGGTCATTTAAGCAAATCAACAACACAAGTGGGGACTTCAATGTGCCATTATAACAAAACTTTCTTCCAGAGGATTTAATCATTGACTAAGTGATTTTTGGGATGTGAAGAGAAGCAGAGGATCCTGAAAGCTGCAACCACCTGTTGCACGGCAGTTGAAGCATTACTCAAGCTTGTACAAGCAACAAGTTAAAACTAAATCTCACCTGGTTGACGATATTTAGGTGTCGAGCAAACACTTATTGAAATTATTTCAAAGGCTCCAAGGATTGACTTGTTGAATTAAAGATGACTTTCACAATGCTGCGCACGGCATCTCCTGCGGGCCGCTTTTTGTATGGTGACATCGCTCTCCTGTCGGAAGATGATGATGACAACGGCAGCTCGGGCTCAGGCTCAGAAGAGCGCTCCACCAACTCGGCGGGCTTTCGGCTGTCATCCTCGTCCCCTTCTGCCTTTCACATCAAGATGAGCAGAAAGAGAAAGCTGTGCATGGGAGGAGGCGGCGCGGCAGCGGTCGAGGCTGTTCTAGGCAGGCTGGGACCCCCGGGCTCATCTCCCCCCACTGAAATCCGTCAGAGGACAGCGGCCAACGCTCGTGAGCGAGATCGAACCAATTCTGTCAACACCGCCTTCACGGCGCTACGCACGCTCATCCCCACTGAACCTGCAGACAGGTACAACAACCCTTTAACAATCCCCACAAACAGACAAATACTGTTATGTGACTCCTATGGGTGGCAACATTGACAGAATCCCCAAATGTAAATTGATTTTATCACAGCGTTGTATATCATGATTTGCTGCAACATTGTAATAAATGTCACTTCGGTTGAATCACTAGGAAACTGTCAAAGATCGAGACTCTTCGCTTGGCCAGCAGCTACATCAGTCATCTGGGGAACGTTTTGCTCCTGGGCGAAGGGCTTCATGACGGACAGCCCTGCCATGCTCCTTCGCCGCCATTCTTCCATGTCAACTCCTCCCCCAATCGAGGATCTGACCAATCAGGCCAGCCCAAGCACATCTGTACGTTTTGCCTCAGCAACCAGAGAAAAATGGTGAGTGGACAAAGAAAATAACAAACTATTGCTTTTTCAAGTGTTGAAACCGCCATTGACCTGTTTGTTAACAACGTGGCGAAAAGGAAATAATATTCGAATGACAGCATAGTAGAGTGAAATGACATAAATACAGGTTTGTTTGTTTTTTTTAATTTGGCAAAGTTGAACATGGTTACAACAGAGTAATGGTCTAAGGTCATTTAGGTGTTTCAACATTTATGAGACCAGTGATGGAGCCTATCAATCAAATTGGTCCTGAGGGACCTTAAAAGCCCAAACACTTTGAAGTCTCCTTTTGAGGTGGAAGCTTTTTTATAACTGCACTGTTGGGACTCAGTTTTAATCAGGCAGGTGGCTTGGAAGGATCATCTTGGTTCCCAGAACCACTTCACAAATATATAGCCAAATAGTCATAGCTGACCTGAGATAATGATGAATGTGACTAACATTCTTGTTAAAACAGATTGTCTGTATAAAACAGATGTGTTATTTTTCCACATTTAACATTAGGCATGGACCAATAACTGGTTGGACAGTTTGTAATGGTGTTATAAAGTCAAGGTTTCGATGACTGCCGATGCTGTCTATTACTGGTAATTAGTTTTAGTTTTTTCTTTGGTTCTTTAAAAAAAAAGGGCAGAATATGATTGGCTGCTTGCGGAGTTGACCCAACAACCACAAGAGAGAAAGAGAGAGAGAGAGAGAGAGAGAGAGAGAGAGAGAGAGAGAGAGCGAGAGAGAGAAAATCTTCATTGTCATTGCACCTGCACAGGTACGAGGCAACAACATTCAATTAACAGGCTCGAACCGTTCAAGAAACATACAAAAACAAAAACTAACGGGAATACAGAACAGCAAGGCCTGTCAGCATGCATCCGCAGTTTTGAAAACAAATAGATGGCAATTGCTGCATTTTGTTTAACCTTTTTGTCATGCCTTCTGGAAAAGTGTCTTTCTCTTAAAAATAGCTTTGCAGTGAAAGGGCACTGACGTAAACAAAATAAAGTTCAATAGAAAAAAAACGAAGCAGTAATTTTAATAGTGTCTCTGTGACACCGTGATTTCACACCTTCAGCATCTAATACGGTCCCATGCCAATTTAACACATACTGTACTTTCTCATACAGCTCGACATTAGCTTAATTTAAGTTGACAAAAACAGAAACATTTTAAATTGACCTAATTGATAGGAAGAGCACAAAAATAAGTTGTAAAGTACTTTGTATTCTTTCAACACATGAATTTGATGATTAGACAGAGAATAGAATTATCAACATGTTTGAGCTGGTGAAAAGAGAATCGAAAACACTAACTTGAATTATGCGCAAGTTCAGTTTTATATCAGCAGCGATAGAGAGAGTGATAGAGAGGTGAAGTCCACTTTGTCTTTTAATCTGGACATTGCCCATTTAGCTGGATTTATGAGTAAGGAGTTGACATCTGACAGACTCTCCCCTTGGATTAGCAGTGTGTGATAGCCAATACTCTCCACATTGTCTAAACCCACAGACCCTTTTTGATGAGGGATCACCTAAATATCAGTGGTATGTCTCCCCCTCCTCCGCATCTATTTGCGTTGATGTCCACATTTTCGAAACTCAGTAGCCATCCAAACAATAACCTAAAAAAAAGATGATTTAATCTGAAGGTAATTGAAAGCTATAATTGTCAGACTGTGTTGTAAAAATTATTACAGCTTTTGCGGACCTAAAAAACAATGACAGAAAGCTGCAATATGCATGCGAGGTCAGGAGTCGGCAATGCTACATCATCATCATCATCATCATCATCATCATCATCATCATCATCATCATCATCATCCATTCATTATCTAGATAAAATAATGTAAATCACTGGACACGCAAGCAGTGAACACGTGTACTCCTCCATTGAGAACTGTTATGCTGTAAGACCAAACATCACAAAAGTCCTATAGCCCTCCATTGTGCCTTCTTTACGACTTTACTTGTTTTTGTTTTTATATCCATATAAATTTAAATAGTTTAGTTGCAAAATGCAACCCTTGCTGTGAAAATGCACAGTAAATCCAAATTTTCATATATTTTTTTTTTAAATTAAGAATTGTTTGAGTACATTTTTCATCAACATTACTTCCATTGCAACCATCGACAGTCTCCTCCGCAGTGTCCTTTTTTTTCATGTGCCAAATGCTCACCTACGTCTCGATTTCACTTCTTTCCTCAAGAACGTTCCCCAAGCCTCTCTCGTTTCCTCACCCCTGCGTCGGCATATCGATCAGCCGCATGGGGGTCGGTGCTGTCAGTAGGAGCTGTGTAATACTATCTGCTGCTGTCAACTCACTGCTGCTGATGCATGATGGACCTGGAAATGCATGCTGGGTGAAAACTGTTTTGAAACTTCTGTGTCTCCTCAACGACAGCCTCAGACACTTTTTTTCTGTTTCCTATTACTCTTTTGTATGCCAGACATGCATTTTGTGCGTTCATGTAGGGCACTGTAGTGGTGCTTGGTCTTATTATGCTACTCAAAGATATTGCATTTAAGGAGTCCTTTTCATATTTAAAACATTTTTGTCTTTACCACCAGTGTAGGAATCTAATTGCCTCAAACAGAAATACGCAGAGTTTATCTTTTGATTGGCTTTGTTAAGATGTTAATTAAGTAGAAGAATTATATAAAAATTACAAACAAAAAAATAAATAAATAACCATACGTTGCAGTGAGTTGTTGCATGACAGAAAATAACCTATTTAACTTTGGTACAGAATGAGGAATTATTTATTTATTGATTGATTTATTTTGCATTGACTTTGCTTGTGTGGTGGCAGTGAACCATGAGGCCCAGCGGCAGCTGTAGTTTAAAAAAAAAGAAGCTCGCTTGTGTAGCTCTGCATTGACACCAACTTCAGACATTGACTGGAATGTTTTCCTCTTGCATTATAGGACGTAAAATCAAACCAGTCAAACGGATTGTAGACTGTTTGGTCTGATTTGAGTGCATAACGCATGGTTATGTAATGTTAATGTCCATCACTTAAATGATGCAAAGGTTTAACGGGAAATATAATACAAAATAAAGTCAAATCTCCATTTCATACTTATACTTGTAAATTTCTCACTAAGGTTTATTTTCAAAAGAATCAAAGATATGACATGAATTTGTGTCATTTTAATAATAGGTTGAACGTCTCTTTATTTTTAAGTCTTGCAGTGGTACAAATCAGAACAATGTTGGAGAGCTGCAATGGTTTCATTTTACTTAGATACAGAAAAGGGCTAAATTTAAAAGCACCCTCAGTCATATTGCAGTGCTCCAACAAGGCAAAAATAAAATGTTGTTGATTACTTATAGATTTTGGTGTTTCTAATGAGGATACATTTATGAAAATTATACCTATTAGTCACCCTCTAATGTTCAGCTTCAATTGTATGCATTCATACTGATGCTGAAAAAGAATCAAGACCCTTCCCAAACAATTACAAAATTCACACATATATAAGTTACTGCACTTTATGAATGTGCAACACAATTACGCTCAAAATAAATAAAACCGAACATATTAAGAGTACACTGGTGGTTGATGCATGTATTTATGACACAAATGTCGGTTGAGCTTTTCAGCATTATGACATGTTCTGCTTTATGATACAGCACAGCAAAGGAGCCTGGATGAACATCGTTATTATATCTTAACCTTTGTCTCTGCAATGAAAATATTAAAAGCTAGTTTGGCATTTTTCACTTTTCGGTCCCCAATAACTGAAAAAAAACGAGGGATTACAATAGGTGCCTCTGCTATTTATCAGTTCATATTTAGGGTTATTGCTGACTGCTCAAGACAAATACACGTTGGTGACAAGACAGGGTTGGAGTGGGCAATAACAGGGAGGAAAAAATTGGGAAAGTAAAATGAGACGCGTGTCTTGAGTACATTTTTTTTGTGCGACAATTGAGTTTCCTCTGGTGCCTTACTGCTTTTCAGGTACCGCATCATTTACATTTTCTGATGTCACGTTTTGCGTAGTTCACTGAGTCTAAGACGTTCATTTAAGCAGTGTTTTTGCTTGAATGAGAGAAATGTGATGAAAACATCAAACTGGAAATAGATCAAGTCTGTATTGACAAAGTCTGTATTAACAATCCATCCGTCCATCCATCCATCTATCAATCCATCTACCCACCTTTTTCCGTTTTAAATCACTGAGACAAGCAATGAAAGAGCCATTCAAGCATTTTCACTTTTGAATTTTCTCCTATTTCCATGCTATCAAACACCATTTATAAAGTTCAATTTAGGACCTCCTGTACATGTTGTTAAATTTAAATGAGAGAAATAACAACTCCGGTACTATGTTTTGTAGCCATTTATTATATTATGAGATGTTATAGTGCTGCAGTTATTTTTTAATTGAGAAAGCGTAAATGAAGTTTACTGTTCCTGATTTGTTCAACTTTTTAATGATATCTGAGTTACAGTAACGGTCTACATGCAGTAATTGATGTGTGTGAATAAGCAGAATGACAGCACTGCTGGAAAGTGACATCTCTCTTTGTGGATTCGTGCATCAGGCCCATAGTTTTGGTGAATCAGAGTGACTATTGGTTATGACGGCAAATGTGTATGAGTGTGTATTTGGTGACACTGCAATTTAATCGGTAACATGCTTGTATGGGACACACACACACACATACACCGACGCACACCCTCACCACACACTTGCTCTCAGAGTCTGGAAGTCATTGGCGATGCAGGGCAGAGCAACAAATGAGCTAATTGTTCTGAAAATGATTTATCCTGCGCTGAGGCCCATACAGCCAGTGTTTAATTCTGCCGCTGCTATTAGAAACACATTGACTTGGAGCTTTGATGGTGACGTTAAAGAAGCTTGGAAAGTGTTCTTTTTAAAAAAAAAAAAAAAACTCCATCCCTACTCACACTTGTGGCACACACACACACACACACACACACATATGCAAGACTGCGTCCCTAATCCCACAACCGTCGGGCACACTGTGCGGCACGCAATAGACTTGATCAAAACCATGTCATTCGAAGCCTCCTTGTTTTTCTTCCAGACCCAGACGGCACTTCATTTCTGCTTTCAAGACATCCAAAAAGCCCTATATGATTACTCAGTTAAGGAGGCCTGGATCACAACAGCCCTTTCAACACGTCCTAACTAATGGCGTGCAGGAAGTTGTGGAAACAGACATGGGGAGGGAGGGAAAACAAGGGAGAGAAATAGCCACAGACTCAGTAGGATAATCAGCCTGCTATTTGTCCTACAGTTTGGACAGTTAGCATTTTTTTTTTTTTTTGCCTAAACTCCACTCTGCTTTTTTTATGGAGACCAAATGAAGCATGGCTCTATGAGATTCTAACTGCGTGGATAGCACATTTTAGGAGCACACTAATGACTGTGGTTTTTACAGTCATTTGGTTATTAGTGTGTTTTGGGTGGAAAAAAGCATGACATCACTGGTGTGCATGAAAGTAGACATTTCAAGGTCATAGATGAAAAGTAAATTACCCTCATTTGCTGATACTGCTGCTGTTGCTACTTTGCCTCTAATTTTAACTGATGCTAATGAGGTGCATCGAAGGTGTCAAATACAGGAGGGGCAATTTTCACACATATTTTTGCCCTGTCATGCGTGTGTGTGTGTTTGCCTTGATCAGTGCATGTGACACGGTGCCGTCATGCGTAGACTTGCCTGTATGTTCTCAAAACAGATGGAAGCAGTTAAAGCCCAACTGAACAGCAACAGATGAAGCCTGGCCATATAACTAACATAATCTATTAGTAAAACTAATCATTTTGGTATCATTCAGTCTTAAGTGAGAAACAGTAGTTCACACACAACTTCTAAACTGTTGTTTTTCAACCACTGTAGTCTTCCATGAGATATAGTCCGATGCGCTGAGGAAATTATCCAATTTTAAATTTACTGTTTTGTTTTTATCATTTTTGGAAACACAATGTGCCCTTGTCGGCTGTAAAAGTAGTGTGTTCCAGCGTAATCATCGAACAAATACTCTTCGCCTGTAGGGTGCAGCAAACTACTTTGAGACAAGCTCTTCATGGGTGTTAACCCTTGAATTGTGTTCGGGTCTGTGGGACCCGTTTTCATATTTTGTAATTGGGATAAGGTAAACATCTGTTCAGTATTTTAACATAAAAGTGTTTGACTTAAGGTGTTAAAAGCCACAAAATGCAACAGGTCCATCAGACCCACAAACACTGGCTGAGTAACAACAACATGAATGTAACACAAGGGTTAAACAATGTTTATTTGATTTCTGTCAAAAACAGTTTGAGCAATTTAAAAAAAAAATGGGCTGCCAGCTACCAGGAGGTCGTGTGTGTTTTAGTGTCAAATTATCATGTTGGGAAATTGGATTTAAGATTTTTGTGTCAATTAAATCATGGTTTGCGATTTGGTGTGGCCTAGAGGTGACCAGAAAGTTTTATCATGGATGTTATTTCTTCAGTGTTGTGTTGGAGAGGCACATCATGGTGTTTCTCTGTCACTTTATCCACTTATAAAACTTATTGGTGAAGACGTTCAAGATGAGGGACTCCACCTTGTTTGTTCAGCTTCACAGGGACGCACTAGCTAACTTTAAAAACAATAATTGACTGGCAACCATTCCACCAAGCCAGTGACCCTAGTGAGGATAAGCAGCGATAGAAAATGGATGGATTGATAATACTGGCTCAATGTGTGAATGTCATCATATCTAAAGTAAACATCCTTAGGTAATCATATTAGTGCCATACAAATGGTTCCAATAGGAGGATTAAGTGTGCGTTTGTTAAGAAGGAGAGATTGATGTCATGTGACTGTGCCTGAATTAGTCTTCAAGAGATTGTTTTGACTACCCAGTCAGCCCTCGAGCCTACCCCCCCTGTTTTGACTGAACTAGTCACACCCCAACTCAACTGCTCTCCTCTCCCACCCGTTAATTCACCAGCTGTTGCACTGTCACTCAGTACCAGGAGGGGCTATGCTTCCAAGCGGTGGCGGTCACTAAATAAAGTAAATTAATAAGTGCACAACTTATAGGTCCTTATGATTCGTGTGCCAACTTTCCCCCAGTCTGTTGTGTGCCCATAATTTGCCATTTTGATGTTGGAGTAATTAGACATTTGTGAAGTATTCAACTTTATTTTTTTAGAATTACAGTGATTTTTCATCACATTAATGAGGACCAGAAATCCCTCATAATGAGTGAATTCCTTACGGACATTGTACGTACATACAAAAGAGCATGAAATTTGTTCAATAAAACCTTTCAATTTTACATTCTCTGTCTCACACACACTCACTAATATGTTACATTCACATGCACGAAAGCGCTACAAGCACTTATGACTAGACGTCTGCTGGAGGTTCTAACCAGGATTTCCGACGGACAAGTAACATCATGATGGGGAGTTTTTGCTCCCACTTCTTTTCCGCCAAAATGCCCTTCGTAATGCCATGACTTTATTGAAACAGTTGCGGAACTCGATGGCTCTCACCATGTTATCGGCGATCTCTTGAGCTTGCTGCATTTTCACGGAAAAAAAAAAAAAACAACAAAAAATATTCTCTTTCTCACTTTGACAGAGGTTGAGTAAAATTAAGTTAGTAAGCAGTACTAAGCATGTTGAGAGAAGTGTGTATCGGACATGCATGCTCGCACGTATGTCTGTTGATGCTGAACTTTCAGAAACTGACAGCAGTTTAAAAACAAGTAAAAAAAAAAAAAAAAACTTGAACATGTACAGGAGACCAGTGAAATGAGGAAAGATTTGGGAGTTACTTTATTAGCCCCTTGAAGAAGTCCAACTGGAGACACCTGAGAGAGTCTAATGCATCAATCCAGCTCAGATAAAATGAAGGCATGCATTGCTGTTTCTAAATGCTTTTGAAAAGATAAAGGCCTTACCTTAGGCAGCTGCCGAAGAGGAAAAAAGATGGGTCACCAGAAAATGATATACAAGGGCTAACAATATAACTTCTGTGTTTGTGTGTGTGTGTGTGTGTGTGTGTGTGTGTGTGTGTGTGTGTGTGTGTGTGTGTGTGTGTGTGAAATTGACGGCATTTAGTGCAAGCCAGGTTTAGATCTCCTGATCCATCAAATACTTCTGTACCAATAAATGCTGATTTAAAGTAACATAACATATAATAATTAACAAAATTGTCCATTGCATTTTAGTGCGATGCGGATACAACTCCTGCACCTTATGATGGCATTACAGTGATCCCTCCTACTTCGCGGTCTCAGATATCACGGTCTCAGTACTTCGCGTTTTTTTCCAGGAAAAAATTAAAAATATTTCAAAATAAAAAATCATTTAAAAATGTGCAAAAATGTAAATCTATCTTATTTTGAAATGCTTGCTTTTAATTTGTCGGGTCGCGTTGCATTTCCGTTTTCTGTTTTACGTTCTCTGTGCGTCATTCTGCTCGTTACAGTGACGTAGTGAATGACAACGTAAGCTCATATATATAGTTTATTATCATTTATGTTGATAACGCACGCTACTGCATATGTTTAGTAAGCGATGAGTGTTTATTCTGTTTATGTGTTCGTTGCACTTTATAGTTAGTGGTTGTTAGTTGTTGCTAACCCGCTAATGTCGGCTAAAAATACAGTAAATTCATAGATTAAGTGTTTATATGTTAGTTTACTGACTTTAAGATTGTTGTTGATTTATTATTCAACAGATACTACATGATACACCATACATGAGCCAAAATAAATGTGAAGTTCAACGTGATGACTTGCGTACTTTTTCACCGGAGTCTTGGTGCAGATAACCAGTCCTGAGAACAAATTCTCAACAAACTAAGTAATATTAGATATTTAATGAATATACAATAAAGTTAATAAGGATAATGTAATGTTAAATAATAGGAGAAAAGAAATAAAATAGGCAAAAAATATTTTTAAAAAAAACAAGGATTGTTTATAGGTACTGCTGCTATATTGGGGCGTACATAGAAATCTTGAACTGATACCCTACTAATGGTACCCTTGATCTATTAAAAGGTTAGGATCTCCTGATCCATCAAATACTTCTGTACCAATAAATGCTAATTTAAAGTAACATAACATATAATAATTAACAAAATTGTCAATTGCATTTTAGTGCGATGCGGTAACAACTACTGCACCTTATGATGGCATTACTTGTTTAATGGTACCCTTGATCTATTAACCCCTGGGTGTCCGGGAATTTTTCACCAGCATGGCCTTATTATTATCTGGACTTGTCTGTCCTGATCTGCCCCCCCCCCCCCCCCCCCCCCCCTTCTTTCTAAAAATGCCTTCTAAAAGGCAAAGTAAACTCTACGATTGTTTTTAGTATTACTGACAAATTACACAAACGAACACTCACAGCAAGAAAGTGGACATTTCTACCAAAATGGACCATTAGATTAGTGGTAGTGATATGAATAAAATGATGACGGGTGCTAGATGTAAGTTTATTCTCTTCAAATAAAAATTTCTGTGACATTTGTTAATGTCTGATGTTGATTTTGGGTTTGAAACTTAGACGTACTTCGTTTTTTAATGCACAATTTTTGAGCACTGATATCTACCACTTTATATCCATCCATTTTCTATAGCCACTTATCCTCACAAGGGTCGCAGGGTTGCTTGTGCCTATCTCAGCTGACTTCGGGCAAGTAGGCGGTGGACACCCTGGACTGGTTGCCAGCCAATCACAGGGCACACTGAGACAAACAACCATTCAGGCACCCAATCACACCTAAGGACAATTTAGAGTTTCCAAAGCACCTGCCATGTATGTTTTTGGAATGTGGGAGGAAGCCAGAGGGAACCCACACGGGCTCGAGGTGAACATGCAAACTCCACACAGGAAGGCCGGAGCCAGCTGGATTCAAACTCAGGTCCCTTTAGTCACCGAACCGCCTGTATATTTATACATTTATGAAATCAAAATTATGAAATTGAAAATTTATTATGCCATATTTGAGTATTACGTCTTTTGAAGACTTTTGCATTATGGGAGTCCAGGCTGCCCCCTGTTCGCGGATTTCCGTTGAAAGGATTAATGCAAAAATCGAGGGAAATGAATGATGAAAAATCGGGCTTTCAAAATGTCCAAAATTGACAATTTTTCCTATTTTGAATGGTAGTAAATCAGCCCGACACGGGCTAAATTTGACACCTATAGGATGTAGCTCTCATCCTCCTATTTGCAGACATTTAGAAGGGACGATAGCGTGGCATATTGAAAGTTGTCATGTATTGACAATCTTTTCTATGGTTAATCACCATAGTAAATGGTTCGCTTGGCAAATGTTTCAAATGTATCCAAATACCTCAGTCTTTCAACAGCGGTTCTCCATTTATGATACTACTTGCAATACTGACTTTGCTGTAGATCAATGTCCACAAAATGGCAAGTTGCAGCTCCTGTGCTTTAAAATTGCTCATGTCCCACAGGTTGAACTCTGCACATTCTCTTCCTGGAATTTGTGTTTGTATATATATACAAAACATGTCTCATAATAAGTGTCTGTATTGAGCTGTCTGAATGAAAAAATGTTTCTTTCGATTCACCTTTGTGATTGGGAGGGCAAATTCTTGCCCTAAATCGAATGATCTCACCCCCTCTTTCTAGCTTGATATCTATCACCTACCCACCATTGTTGATGTAGGCCAGGTTGTTTTCTTTTTTCTCTCTTCAAACACCTACACCTTTTGCACAGTCTGGAAGGAAATGTGGAACAGGTGTTCGGGAAGATGAGTGGGAAGCTAGGAGGCTCAGTCGAGACTATGGAGAGGGAAGTCAGGAGAGGACAGACAGAGGGGGCAAATGCCGAGGGGAGAAAGTGCTTTTGTTCATATTTGACTTCACCTGAGAGAGAGTACAGTTCTAACTTTACTATTACCACTTCAATGCATTTAGAGCCTAATTAAATGAGGTTTTTCTGGTTATTATTTCTTTTGTATGAAAGGTTGCCTATCTTTTGTCAGCTCTAATTTATGAAAAATCAGCCCCTGAAAAACAATAAACGAAGCAGGGATGATGTGTTGCATATCACTCAGTAGTACATTTGCTGAAATCCCTTGACGATGACTTGAAAGTTTAATGGTAGCCAAGAAGTAAGGGGGAGGGAAAAAGTGATGTTATTTTCCTGGCCAGATAGTAAAGCAGTCCAGCAGCCAGAAAATCAAGAGTATGCTGCTCTGATACCACAGATAAATACTTTCCTCTCAAATGCCAGCTCATGATGTCAGCTGGAAATCACATTTAACTTAAAATTCAGTAGTCTCTGCCATTCATTTTAAGAAAGGATTATTCTGCAATAAAAACAACTACAAACTTACACTGTGAAAGAAACGTTCAATCATATAGGATAACTAAAGAACTAAATATTATACATATATAACGTGCATTACTTTCATCAAAGAAGTATGAAGTATTTAGCACAGAGCTGCAACATTTGTGGTTTGTGGACTATAGCATACGTCGAGCATACAGTATATTGTAAAAAAAAGTTATATATATATATATATATATATATATATATATATATATATATATATATATATATATATATATATATATATATATATATATATATATATATAGTGAGTTTTTTGTGGTATGTTTTTTAAGTCTATAATGTAATTTCTTATCCTTTGTTTCCCCACTTATATATAGGAATGCTGAAACAAAGCTGAAATAGGTCCAAGATTTTGTCTTTATCAATTTGCTTTTGTGGCAAAAGACCCCCTGTTGGAAAACTTGAAAAAATTGACTGATTGACTATATAGTTATTGTTGCACACTATTTGTTGCTGTTTTCTATTTCTGTTTTCGAAATTAGATACAGACACACTGTATGGACAAATATGTATACAGTTATATTTTTTGCCTATTTTTAATTATACATACACACACACACACACATATATATACATATATATATACATATACATACATATACATATATATACATATATACATATATATATACACATATATACATATATACATATATACATATATATATATATATATATATATATATATATATATATATATATATATATATATATGCAGTCAGTTTTATTTCTTTTTATTCACACCTTTATATTGTTCTCCGTGGTTTATATATTTCAATATTTTCTTATTAAATTCAGTTGTTTATTAAATGGGCTGCATAAATAGATGTGCCTTGTCCTTTCCATTTGCAAAGTTTTTAACATGTTATTAATTTTTGGTGCAGAGTGATGTGAAAGTTGTTTTTCTCTTGCAGAACAAAGACAGAGACAGGAAGACGGCCATCCGAAGTTAACAACCAAACGGAGAAAAGGCTGTTGCACAGCTGAGGCGCTCTCTGATTTATTGTTTTTGAATACAGAAACTTAAGGACTCATCAAGAAGTGACTTTTCATCCAATACTATAGCAGTTCTCATCAGGCTTTCTACAAAATCTTCATCAACCTTTCTGTGTATAACTTTTTCTACAGCCGCCTTAAGGAATATTTTGAGAAACAGCTTTTCAGGACTTTCTTTGACATGCATATAAAAGCCATGAAGACCATGTAATTGTGGAACTTTATTACTGTATTCGAAGACCACTTGGCACATGATCACAAAAACATCCAAACTATGAAAGACAAATTTGTATTCATCAAAAGCTGTGTAAACTGTAATATAAATGTATATTTATGTGACATAATATTATATATAAAACTATGTTATTTAACAGGCATATCAATTTCTTGAAAAAATAATTGTCACTTGCACAATTTTTTTAATACAAATTTATGGCATTATGTGGCAAATACATGCTGGAACTTGTGTTTTGGTTTTGGTTTTGGTCTGAGAATTTATTTTCGTGTTGTGTGGGAAAATAACTAAATGGTCAATAAATTGTTTTGTATTCATAAGTACATTTAATTCCTGTTTTGATAGCATACAATTTGATCATATTCACATTTCCAATTGTCACATCCAGTTGCAAATCTTGCTAATGACACAAGTGGAGGGATAAACATTATTTTGAAAACAATCTTTTTTCATGTTTAAAAAAAAACAATAGCACAATAATATAGCCTTTTTAGTCAATACAATTGCTTCAGTATAATATGTACTTTGATTTTCAGGTTCCTTTCCTGGCTTGTAGCCTGGAGCACAAAGGTGCTCGTCCACCCCCCAACTCTGCACATCTCACTCTTCTTTCCTCCCTTTTTTCCTTTTCTGCTCTTCAGGGGCAACAAGATCAGGGTTGGGAGACAGAAGGAGACAGGATGAGACGGATAAGAGGAAGACAGAGGAATGTGAAAAGTGGGGGAAAAGTGGGGATGGATGAGGTGGAATTGAATCTGCAGGTATAGCTTCTTGGACATATGCCTGTGTCCCTTTGCTGTCCTCTTCTTTACCTCTCCACATGCTCGTTCTCTCTCCGCCTCCTCTTTGGCTCTTCCTTTCTTTTCCCAGGAGGGCCACTGCTCTAGTGGTGATGACTTTCCAGGGTGTGTAAGCACACAACAATTATTGCCATCTTTCTATCTATCTATCTATCTATCTATCTATCTATCTATCTATCTATCTATCTATCTATCTATCTATCTATCTATCTATCTATCTATCTATCTATCTATCTATCTATCTATCTATCTATCTATCTATCTATCTATCTATCTATCTATTCCCCAACCACCCATCCACCTACCTTTCCCTCCTACCATCCATCTATCTATCTTGAGTTGTGCTCATACATTTACATTGCTTCTAACAAGGTCAAGGTTCTATCTCAGGGGCCGCATGGAGGAAAATCAATTCTCAGGTTTGCCGAAAAGGTAAAAATCATGCAATATTACTTAAAACAATCAGAGGCAATTATATGTAGATTTTGCCGTTTCTTGGTCTCAAATCATAGTAATACGAAAATAAATGAAGATAAAGATAAATTACATAAAGTAACTTCCTTTTTGGTCCCTTCTATATCCCAAATAGCTTTTTTCCTTAAATTGCATGGAATGACTGGAAATGTTCTATGATAATCTATCGATTCCTTCATAAAATACATATTTTAGAACCAGTGGCAGGTCGTGATTTTCACTTGTACACATTCTGTGAAGTCACACTCGAATAAATAGCCCCCATGCACACACGTATGCATTACTGGGCTACACAGGCTATTTTCCGGAGCTTTTAAACATCAATAAACCCATATCAGCCATTAAAACTTGTCATTGTACATGATGCTGTCAAAACTTTGAAAAATGAATAATTTAAAATAAATATCCACGAAATTCTATGAAGTCCAAATTACAAATCACAGTGTAATATAAGAAGAACATTGTTTTATTTCTTTACTATTAATTGAATACTTTACTATTATTAAATATTAATGAAACAAAATAACACAAACACATCAATGAAACACGTCAATGAAACAATAAATAAAAAAAAAAGGCTTGCACTCACCAAAATAAGCGGCGGTCACAATCGAGCAGTCTTTTTAATATCTTCCGATTTTTCTTCACCTTTTCACTATGGAGGTCTCTTTCTCTTGGCACTGAGATGTACAGTGTAGCCACACGGGTGTTCCAAAAGTTTTTTAAAAGCGTAGTAGCGCATTGAGGAACTCTCTTTACCTTCGAACTGAGATGTTCAATACTGTATATCCACTTAGGTGTCCCCAAATGTTTTTAAAAGCCGTGCTTTAGTGTCTTGTTGCTGCTTCGGTTGAACAATTGAAGTTTGCAAATCCTGTGTAGCTCCAAACACCAAATCAATCCTTCGCAAACAAAAGGCATTCCCAGCAGAACTATTTCCCAGGGTTAGCTCAGGCCCCTGGTAGCCCAGGCAGAAATATAGCCAAGTTGGGACAGGTTAGCTAATAGCTACGCTATGCCTCTAAAGTAATCAGGCAAAACCAACACTGTGTAGCTTGCTTGTTGAGCATTGCACCGCCTTCTTGCATTGAACAACCACTCATGACATATTCAATGTGACACTTCTAGAGGGCGATCTTATGACTCAGTTCTCTATTGCAGCTGTCCATTAAGTTATACAGGCCACTGACAGAAGCCTGCACCATGCTGATGCGAATGACCTGGCTTCTGGCTAAGGCAGATTACATACAGTCATACAGCCGACACAAGTTAGCTGAATTCTAATTGGGTAAAAACTCCAACTTAAAACTCCAACCAAATGGATATAATATGACAAGATATTTTTATTAAAAAAAAAAAAAAATATATATATATATATATATATATATATATATATATATATATATATATATATATATATATATATATATATATATATATATATTTATATATATATATATATATATATTAGTCTAAAAATGAGTTTGAAATGAAATTCACATTCTAGTGAATATAATTACTATAGTTTAGTATGATAATGATTTCAGGTTATGTTAGGCCAGCAGAGAAGGCCTTGTTGGCCCTGATGGTCCACCACTGTTTAGAACACTTATTAAGATGCATTCAGCCATTCTTGCTACTACAACGCACTGCCTACACCTTCCTCATCAATGAAAAACCTGCCAGCTAATCTAACCTGCCAGTGGTGATGTGCAATCATAGTAATATAGAATAAAGTGTAATATCAACTTGAATAAAGTGGCGTTTAAAAAAAGTGTGAGGTGTTGGAATTTTGCCTGAGAGTGGCAGTAAAGTACTTCAAAATTTAGTAAATGTCCACATTAGCTTCATTGTGAGTTTAGTCTTCGGTCCTTTAGCTGATGTCACACCAAGAAATTTAAGATTCAAGAGGTTTTGTTGTCATATGTATAGTATTATTATACTGCACAATGAAATTCTAATTCTGTTTACTCCCCGAGTAGCAGACTACCTTCCATGTTCAGGCAATAAATAAATAGATAAATAAAACATAAACAATAATACAACTAACAATAAAACAACAACAGAAACAATGGTGGTGATGATATCATGTAGTGCAAAATATTACTGCAAAATATTATTTATGCATGTAGTAAGAAGCAGATTAGTGCATGAGAGATTTGTTGAGAATTCAGATGGGTTGTGGTTAGAATCTATCTATCTATCTATCTATCTATCTATCTATCTATCTATCTATCTATCCATCCATCCATCCATCCATCCATCCATCCATCCATCCGTCCGTCCGTCCGTCTGTCCATCTGTCTATCTATCATTGCGTGTATCAACAAAGTAAATGCACAGCAAAGTATAATTTTTTTACAATTTTTGATTTATTTGTTTATTTATTTTGCCAAAAATACATGTTGAAAAAAAAGTTGGTTTATCTTGAGCAGACACTCTCACAAATGTCACAAAAACATAATTCACAGGTGATTAAAAAGGAGTCCAGCAAATGTGGAAGAAATATAGCCAAACGATAAACAAAGGATAGTTGTAGAACCCTCTTGGGAAAGTCAAGAGAAAATGCAATAAAGCATATTAGGCTTGAAACTCTCTTTAAACCTAAGTGCCAGAGCTGTTTTTCTCTTTCTGATGTGAAAAAGAGAAAAAAAAGACTAAAAAAAAAAGAAAAAAAATCTACGTAAGCGGTCCCTATTATGTAATAATGGAACCAAAATACACTGGTTATCTTCTTGTCCCCTATCCTTGAATGCCTTGAAAAAAAACTGCGTAATCAGTGTGATAATAGACTGGGTAGGGCAATTTTATAATGTTATAAAAGCTAACAACAAATGGCAACATAATCATTTGACATGACCAGGGAAGACTTTGAGCAGTGTTATTGCTGTGCTTTTACTTAATAAGATTTTTTACTTATGACTTATATGATTTTCATGTATGTTCGGTTAAGGAAAATCCATGTCCAAAACGGAACAAGTGCATAGCAGTTACAAATTTCTTGTTAGACTCAACTTGTAACAAAATGCTGCATTGCTCACATTGTGCTTCATTCCTTATAAGGAATTACAAATGAGAAGAAAAAAAAACAAAAACTTGTATGTAACGATAAATGTCACTTTTCCCCTAATTCCGTTCCAATACGCCTAGGCTGGCAGTTAGGTCAGCGGGCTATTGTCTCTGATGAGCTACTCGCAGTCTTGATAAAGTTAAAAATGTTAAGTATGTCATGTACTTGTTCAGCAACACAAAAAAACAAATCACACAACTTATCTTTGTTGTTGCTAAATTTGTTGTCGCTCGATTTAGTAATGTTTATGATCATTCTTCAAACAATTTTTCATATAAGTGATCCTCGCAATATCGCACCTCGCCATCACGCACTCAATGCATCACAGATTTTTTTTTTTTTTTTTTTACTGAAAAAAACAAACAAATAAAATAAAAAAGCTATATAGCCGATTGACCCGCTTGCACACCAGACAGGAGAGGTAACTATAAATGCACTTAATGCACTTGCCACAGACACTCCTTGGGCATCCAACTACTGCAGTAAACATATTTACTTACATCGTATTATTAATTATTAATCATTATTAATAACTGTTAAACCCTATAAAATAAATATTATAAATAAACATAAATATGTAAGTTTAAGTGGCTGTGGTCTCACACGTGATTGGCTCCTGTCGTGACTATTGACCAATGAGGGCAGGAGTGTAATCTACTCCCACCCAACCCTGGTTGTAAGAGACCAGCGCCGATCTCAACCAGAAGGAGGAAGAGGTTCTGTTGGAAACTGCATACTTAGATTTCTTTTGTAATACATTGGAATTTCAAGTGTAAATTGTGACTTTTATCACGATGGGGGGGGGTTGTCCTGGTACCAATTTAACACGAAAATGAGGGATCACTGTAGAGACAATGTCAACTGTGGTTGTCATGTAAGCAACATTCTTATTCCCTGCACATTGGAGAGAACTGGAAGATTTGCCCTGGTAAGAATGCCTCTTTTGGATCATACATCAATTATGAATAAATAGTATGAATAAATATTAAAGCTAAAGGGTCAAACCATTCTAGTATGGTTGAGAATCTGGGTTTTAAAAAGAAAAGGGAAATTGAACAACCTACTGAAGATAAAATATATTTTATGAAATGTTATTATTCTGAAACATTTAATGGACTCAATAACTATTTTTAAAGGATTTTTGCATGTCTGTTTGTTAGTTTGTTTTATTTAAAATCTCCAGCATCCCCTGGAGTTCCTTCAAAGGAACCCCAGGGGTACCCGTACCCCATATTTAGAATCACTCTTCTTGCATCCACTTTTTACATGACAAACCTCAATTTACACATTTGGTAAACGTTTGTGAACAATGACATTGCATATAGTGTTCTGAACTTGTGCACAGACGACACAGTCTTAGTGCATGAAGCCAAATAAAACTCCATTGATACTTTGCATTAAAATTATGAAAAATAGTTACAGATGTTGACCTGCCTTAATTAGTGGCATGGATTAGATGGAGACCACATCAGCTGATTTTTTGCTGGGAGTGTTTTATGAGTGATTGGGAATGGTTGAATGCTACTGGCCATATACTGTAATTGTCACCTTTTGTCACCCATATACTGTATTTGTCATACAGGTTCATGTATTTATTGGTTGTGACTGTTTAGTACATGTTTCTATGCAGTTACTACACTCTGAAAACAGTTTGGTCAAAAAAAAAAAAAACCCAAAGAAAAGGAAAACCAAACAAATATGACTTTCTGGCTTGCTTTATACAAAAAAAAACACAGTTCTTGAGATTGTCGTGTACATACTGACCCACTTTGTTAGGTTGTTTTTTATACAGTATAAAGACATTCTATTATTACCACTTCTGCATCCTATCTGTTTCTGGGTCTTAACTCTCTTCCTCAACTGGTTGCCACTCAGTCAAATGGCTTCAATGATCCAACAACTATTTCCAATCATATTCACATTTTGCTTTTCATTGTGTTCAATTAATAGTTTGTTTTGAATATGAGAGAGGAAGATTTGAGCCCTGACGCCTAGACATGCTAACCATTGATGCACATGACTACCATTACACTGACCAATACAAAGTGGTGTCCATTATAGTATAGAATTACAATATTGTACCAGCAATCGTATTTAAAAGAAGGAAGAGAGGAAAAAGAAAAAGAAGGAGGAGGAGGAGGAAAGCTCAGTTTCACTGTCCATGTAGAAAGAAAGCAGTGGAAAACATCACGACACGGGGCACGACGACTGGTTTGGTAGTTTGGATGACCACAGTTATTCTATGCATTTGAATTCAACAACTACACACAAAAACTTACAACAGGAATTTACCTTAGCACTACGGTTGTGCCTCCCATGTTGTTGTCCTAGCAGATGCAAGGTTTATTCGCTATTGCTTCTGTTAGGTTGCTTGTGAGCCACAAGTTGCAGAACCTTCATGAGATCTTTTCATACTTGCCAAATAAAGGATTGAATATTTACTACAGCTGTTTCAAAATTATTGTGAAAAAACAATAACATGATCAGGGTCTTCACATAAACTGCTAGCCTTTCATATTACTCAGCACACCAAAGAAGTAGCTCTCGGTTTCAAAAAGAATGGTGACACCCACCCTAGACATTGTACTGTGTGATGAATGTATTTTGTCTTCAACTTGTCTACTTAATTTGGATGATTGAGTGAATGAAGTGGAGAACCTTGCACCGACTGTGTCGGCACATGTATCAGTATTTTATCAGGATTCATTTACTTCATGGTGCGCCTTCAAGCATTCACTAAAATGTTCTACAATCCTGTTTACCTAACAAAACATGTATCAAAACCACTGTGAAGACTGCATTAGAAAAAGGAATGGGCTCGTGTAACCTTGTATTTATCGAGGTGCATGTCAGATGTTAAGCTCACAGCAGTTGATCTATTCAGAATGACTTTTGCATTCTCCTTGGAATCATGACACTATTTTGTTTTTGTTTTTTTTTAGTAGGATAAATGACATTTAAATTTTCTAGGGGGGAAGCGATGAAGACGGTGGGGAGGGGTGATGACGGGAGTGAGCGATGGGCCGACGATTGTCTGATGGCGCTACGGCTGCACGATTATAATTTCCAGCCAGAAAAATTGGTGAGCCGACGATGACAGAAGGGGGGTGGGGCCCTGACCACTGGCGATTGATGACCAAGCAAAGAATAAAACTAAAAATGCAAAATGCCCACATTTGGTGATTTTAGTTTGATGATTTGTGTACCTATATTGTTACAGACCGACAAAACATATTTTCAATGAATGGCTTTAGGAGTGTGGAGCACACAGTGGTATTAGTTCTTGGGTCCCCAAATCCCTGGTAGCGCCCCAGGCGATGAGAAAGACAATGTGACAGAATATGCGGAAAAGAAAGCGCTGATGTCTCGTACGTACTAATGACTTCTGGTTCAGTCGGTCTGACAGTCTGATCTCTCTAACAGGCCGTCTGTCTGGGCAGCCGAGGGGGGAGGTGGGGCAGTTCCTCCCACACACAGACCAGATCATATTCCCCCTACACCTACACATGCACGCATGCAGACATGCACACAGATGAAAGTTTGCACACTGATGAACTTCCATGCACAAATAAGTATCCATGAATGTGCGGTTATACACACTTAACAGGGTCTGTGATAGAGCTTCGCTGTCTAATGAGCTCTGATTTTTACATTGATGAAACAGATCAGCTGAGGGGCAGACTGCTGTTGCGTATTTTAGTGGGCGGTTTTGGACTAAGGTGAACCGGAGGTGGACAATTGGCAGGCTCCTGAACAATAAAACAGTCCCGAAAGAAGATGCCCTCATGGAAATCTGGCTGCTGAGGAAATAAAAGAGATGCTGTTAAGGTCATCTGAAGAGGGAAACAATTTTAAAAATATGATTAGTATGGAAAAAAATGTAACCTATGCAAATGATCACACATCAAATCTATTCGTTTTCTGGTGCATACAAAGATATATTGAATATTTAATGCATAGTTTTAGTCAGATTTTCCTTCATCCAACAATCATTCGGGGCTCACTCAACTTGTCTGTGGAAAACCCTCTCAAATAACTGCCAAACAGCAAAACAGACAATGAATATACTGATGACATTATTAAAAAACACACAAATCGGATTTTCTTTAAACATTACCCAGTTGAGATATAAACTCCCATCTTTCAAAAAAATATATGTTTAATAAGTTTGCTCATGATGAGCAAAGAAGGTAACAGAGGCAGTTAAAAGCATTATCGACTCTTTAGTGTGTGACCATAATTTTTTTTTTTTTTATAATGGATCTTGAATGAATGAATGAACAAGTCACCATTTTGCATCCAAGGTGAAATGCTGTATTAAAGGATGAAAGACACCACATAAGTTAACCGCATGTATGTAGAATTGAAGTCCTTTGACGTGAACAATTTATTTAACGATTAAATGTTTATCAGCCCACATGTCCCTGATTTTGAAGCAGCGTAGGTTAAGTTCCCATGTGGTAAGTGTGTACATGAGTGTGGAAAACATGTTTGTCAGTACGGTGCTCTGACGGACTTTAAACCAGTTTAGGGTGTCATTGCTTTGCCAGACGTCACCTATGATCAGCCCCAGCTTCCAGTTAACTTGAACGGGGTAAGCGGTATTGAAATTGAATGGATCGACAGATGTTAAACTATTCAAATGTTTATAAATTAAGATGACGGAAAATCACAATTAGAAGAATGAAATAACATTGGAGATGAAGGACAGTGTGGACTAAGAAGCTGTTCTTGTTTTTGTGGTCAGACGGTACACAGTTGACTGAGATACAGTATATTGATTGGTGAAAGATTGGAGCAGTGATGTTCCTGGAGCATAACCTTATTGACATAGAGCATACGTTTCCTCCGGTATCATCTCTTGCTCTGTTGGTTTGATGGCCAATTTCCTGCCTCTATTCAAAGTGTCTCAGTAAAACAAAAAGAACAAAGATGTAAAACGTGCAGGAAGGAGGCAAATGCACCTTTAGGAGCATTTGTCTTTCTAGCCCAACTGGGATCAGAGCTATGCAAACACACCGACACGAAAACACACACTCAAGACACACGCGGTCGCACTCGGCGGGAGTCTAACTGCTCGGAGTGGGAGCTGTGCTGCTGAGGGCCGGATGAAAGGAAACACTAAAGCTACAATGAGGCAAAGACAGGTGGCCAGTTTGGCGGCTAAACACACACACATGCACACCAACTCCTTCCTCTGCAACCCCCCTGATGTGCACACCTGCGAAAGTGCAGAATTCTGGACTCCACCTCCATCAGTGCTCCA
Organism: Hippichthys cyanospilos; assembly: GCF_059441005.1. Classification (NCBI taxonomy): domain Eukaryota; kingdom Metazoa; phylum Chordata; class Actinopteri; order Syngnathiformes; family Syngnathidae; genus Hippichthys; species Hippichthys cyanospilos. Next base: position 13,613,190 of record NC_142371.1, read on the forward strand.
TGTAGCTCTGCTGCTTTACCCCAGCTTACACTCACTCTTTTCTCGTTCCTAACTCTTCTTCTCATATGTGAGCAGCCCGTATCACCTTTGATTGCTTGTTAAAAAGACATTTCCTCCTGATGAGGATACCACCCAATAATTTGTGACTTGTGTGTGTGTGTGTGTGTGCGGGGGGAGGGAGGTTACTTCAGTTTGCATTGCTGTTGAGATTTATGCACACATACATTCCTGTTAGTGTTTCTGACTCATATGATCATCAATCATGATAGTGCATTTTGCAAGATGTCTTGTTTCCATTTTTTTCTCCCCTTACAAGTTGATTTAACCAAGAAAAAAAAAATGCAAACCATAATGTATGTTCAGCCAATGTCTTGAATCCTGAAGTTCACATTCATTGTTATTCTGTTGGTTTTCCACATTCATTAAAATCTTTTGATTGTCTAGACTCAGATTTAATGTCTGTCTGGAAAAGATATTTCAAACAAAGTAAAATCCTGTTTCAATCCAATAATTGCTCCCAATAACAGTTCTTTGAAGTTTGTTAATCTCCATGGTGGAATTGATTCATACAATTGCCTGTATTAAAAAAAAAAAAAGTTGACTATTATAGGTCAATGATTGAGAAGGTCAGGGGGTAATATTGTTTATGCTGTGTGCCAAAAACAAACAAAAAAAATCTTTGTGTGAAACGCCTGTCCTTAAAAAAGCCACGTTTAAAACGACACGTCTTCAGACCCGCGCATAGAGAAGTTATGGTACTATTGCATGTCCTGATGCAACACCAATAATTATGAGCAAAAAAAATCTCATTAGTGATCATGGTGATCCCTCAGTAGTCAAGAGAGGGTCAATAGCTTGCAGCCCAGAGTTAAGCAAGCACCATATATACAGAACTCAAGTGACTATGGTGCCACAGCATCAAGATGCCAACGAGAACCAGAAATCTATTCCATACAATGTCACCAAAGTGCATAGACACAGTTTGGTTAATCTCTTAAACTCTAAGAGAAGGCTTGAAAAACATTTTTTTTTCCGACTGAACACATCTAAAAACTGTTGGAAAGGACATTTTGGAGTGTGAAACTTGCCACTCTCCAATAAGCCATTTGCTCTTAGATTCGTTCTCGGATTGTGATAGGAACCACTAATAGAGGAGCATGATCACAATCCATTTTGTGACTATCGCTGATTTTGGATATGGTTTTCTTTCAAATCAACATTTCTCAATGACATAAAATGTATGTGGAATCACTGGTTCCAATCATACCAATATCATTATTTACTGTACAAAGAATGTTTTGGTGTCGGTTTTGGCCCACGAACAGGTTTAATCTGACCCGCGAGCTGATTTTTTTTCAATATAAGAACAACTTAAAATGTTTTATAATTAATAGTAATGTTAATGTTTTATGATTAATAGTGAAGTTGGGCTTGTACTAATTTGGACAGTAGTAAAAAAAGAATAATAAATCCAACATTTCTGTTTTAAAGTTATATACAGTAACCATATACCATAGTTTTATTGGTTCGGCCCACTTGGGAATAAATTTTTCTCTATGCGCTCTGCAAGCTAAAATGAGTTTGACACCCCTGCTTTGTATATATCAATGTTTTAAATTTCATTCAAAAACCATTGCATTCTTTTTTTTTCTCCAACTTAGATTAGATTCAGCTCCGTTTTTTAAATAACCCCTTCTATTTCTCTTGTGCAGCACTTTGTTCAAAAGTTTTTGTGTTATAATTATTTATTCATATTTTGAATTCTTTTCTTTTGAGGTGAATTTTAAATGGAATATTAACTTTCTCAGACTTTCTATCTATGACTGATTGTCCTAGTTTTTTTCAATGCCAGTATATTTGTACACCTCAATAATCATCATTTTCTTAATCTTCTTTGACTGGCTATATTAATTATTTGGCAGTTCCACTATTTAATATGTTTTTCAATATAACACTTTTTTGAAAACGATTAGGTATGGGAAACATGGAGAACAGAAGAAACAGAACAAGAAAGTAAATATCATTAGGAGCCCAGTTGTGATGTCACCAGCTGCTGTGCCATTACCGCAATTTTTCATGTTGGTGTCCACATGTTCATAACAGTGAGTGCTCCCACTTTTATGTTGCACCAAAAAGACACAATACAGCTGTATAAGCGTAATTTGAACTACTAGTTCAAAATGAACAAAATGCAATAACATTACACTATATATATATATATATATATAACATACACTATAAGATAATATTTAAAAATACTGAAAAATTTAGACATCTCATTGGCAGCTACATCGGCCAGCTCTACTACGTAAGTCCGAAGGCCCTTCATATTTTTTCACAGGGCTAACTATTTTGTGGAGAGCAGATCACATCACAGGTAGAGAGGAAGCAAAAAGAGCTAGACAAAAGAAATTAGGGAATAGGGAGTAAGGGAGGATTGCAAGAGAGGCCAAGCCTTCCATCAGTAGCAACTTGCCAGAGAATTGCTGTGTTTCGCCAGGTCCCTCTGCTCCCCGCTCTGTCCTCTCCAATAAGACCCTTGGTTTAATGTTGGAAATTTTTCTCCAAGCTGTCAATCACCCCACTTTAATAAAAACAAAGTATAACATTGCGGTCCCTCTCGCTCCTTGGTCCCCTGGCGAATCAGAACGTGGGGCTTTGTCTATGGAACTGTGAAAATCTCCCTTGCTTTTATTAGCAAGGCCTTGGTTTGACCAAAACTCTGGAAAAATCTGGCCACTCTGCGATGTGTCTCATCCATCTGGATTGCATTAACACCAGCCACCTGGACCTAAACCAAATCTGAAATGAAAGTGGAGAGCTGGTGTATTATAGAAAAGAACTCCAGGTCAGGCATGTATGTATACACACACAAGCACATCCATGGAGCACGCTGATCTTCACTTTAAGTCTCTTGTAGGCACACTTAATGCTTGTAGGTGTATCAGACAACTGTTTGATACTGTGCAAATCTCAGGGGGTAAATGTCACTCTAGATGATGGACTGTGTAGGTATTTTCCGCTCAATTGGTGATCATCTGATTGTTTAGTTTGGTGGCCTAACTTGATGACAGGTGACAGAATAAGTCATCTAGCATTTGATTGATGAGAAACACTTACAGTAACAGCTAACTGTGTGCCACCTGGCAGTCAACGCAACATTTGATCTTAATGAGCTCCTTATTCCACCCTGAAAAAGTTAAACTAAGGAGGTTTAAGTAGGCCGTATGATGGGGCACATGCATCTTGTGAGTCGTGGACAGACAACAAACACTGGTGTTTGTGGAAGCCAGATTTCTCAGCCGATTAATTCCTATATCTTTGACAATATAATAATTAATTGAGCATATGGCTACAGAGATCAATTGCCATCCCCAAATTTATTATAGATACTTCTGAGACGTTGTAATTAGTTTAGTGTTGTATTGTATTCTATCATTATCAGGGGCAGCGATACTGATTTAATGTAGTCCTTTGATCAGAAAGTGTCACGGGGGCGCGCGGCGGGTGTGAGGGCCGGCGTAGTTGCGGAGGAGGAGGACCCAAAAGCAGGAGGGCGTCGAGATAGGGGCTTGATGCAATCCATATTTATTAAGGAACGGGAACAAAAGCGGGAAAACACAGGACGGCAAAAACTCGAACTAAGGGTGCAGGCAGGCTGGCAGAACAGAAAACAAACACGACGGGCAGGCTAGCAGGAAAACACGGGGCTGACTGACGACGGGAGAGACACAACAATATGACCATGACATGACAATGTTCCGACAAGGGCTGTAACAGAAACTAGGTTTAAATACATTCACAAACTAATCAGAAACGCACGGCAGCTGGGCAGGAACAATAGGCAAGGGGAGCGGATGGGAGGACACGAGGGGCAGGTAACGCGGACAGGTGGACTAAATCAGAACTAACGCAGGGAGACACGAGAGGATCAGGAGCACATATGAAAACAGAAAGGAACAGAACCCCTCAAAATAAACCCTCAACCCAAAATCCAACAAACCATGACAGAAAGGCACCAAGCAATTGCTTAAATGAATACCGAAAGAGCTAAGTGACTGCAGATTTGATGGAATTATTTATTTATTTTTTTTCACTTTTGCCCAAACAGTTATTAAGTGCTATTGTACTTTTGATTTTTTTTTTTTTTACCAGGACTGGTTGTGAGAAGGATCTTTCTCCTTGGCCACATGCCATCTTCAAAGAGTGGAGAATTTAAAAAATGACAAAGTTCTTGTTCTTAATTTTTTTTTTATTTGTCCATTCTGTTCTCTGCCAAGTCATACATTTGTTTTTGTAGAAAACTGCTGTGTAGTTTTTAGAAAACACAAACTAATATCCCAGCCAACTCACATCAATTAAAACTATATTCAGGCATGCTGTGAACTGGGCTTTAAGGCTATAAATTGGTTAAAAAGAGGAAAACTTTTCTTGGGATTTATGAGCATGTTTTCATGGCAGGTGAGCATCCTAATAGCTGAGCAACATAAAGATTTTTGCAGGTTTTTCTTTTACTGACTTTTTTTTTTGGAATGAAGTTGAAGCGGGACAGATAAGAACGAGCAAATATAGAAACACAAACACACACATACAATGCCAGCTGGTTTTATTCCAAAAGCACTCGCAGCCTTCTTAAATCACCAAGGTAAAGTATCAGCGGAGGCAGAACTAAATGAAAAGAAAATAAACACGGCTGAGCAAAGTTTAGAATCCAGAACCCAGTATCAGTCTCCTCAGTTGAAAACACACCATAAATTATAGACGATCATTTTGAGGAATTTCAAAACCAAATGTTGGGCAGGTGATTTATATCAACGTAAAATGTAAGAGTGAGAATTTTAGTCAAATGCCATGCCTGCCTTAAGTGTACCTCCGTTTACAGCAGTGCTTCTCATTTAGTGCCCCCCCCCCCCGCGAGGTGATGCCGGGGGGGCGTGGATGATCCCAGGAAAAAGGCTTTGTTTTTGTCATGTGGAATGTAATTGCAATAAAGTAATCATTTTCATCATTTTCTTTTAGTTTCAGGCACTTTGGTGCACTTGCTTCTTTTTTTCCGTTTTAGACTAAACTGTAACCCATATAAACGCAATAAAAATAATGAACAGTTGTTGAAAGTTGTTTTATATTGCTTTTTTCTGTTGTTAACGTTAAAAAGGATACGTCTAGGCTTACTTAAACAATTTTCATCAATAATAATCATATTTCTAGTCAGTGCATCGACTGGGGGGGCAAAAAGTTTTCTCTTTTCTAGGGTGGGCCTGGCAAAATATAGGTGAGAAACACTGGTTTACAGTGATCCCTCGAGACTTCATGCTTCCCCTAGCGCACGCTCAGTGCATTCATTTTTTTAATGATAACAATTTTAAAATAATTTTTAAAAAGCTGAATTGAAGAGAGACATGCTGTGAAGGTTTCCTTCATGCCAGTTCATTTTTTTATTAGTAAAAACAATTTTTAAAAGGCTATATTGCAGAGAGACATGCTGTGAAGGTTTCCTTCATGCCAGACATGTCACGGGGTAAAGAGAGAGGACCCAAGAGCACGCATGAGCTGGTAAGAGCAATGAGAGGGTATTTATTGAACGGAATATGCAGGCAGTAGTGGGAGCTGACGGGAGCGTGGCATGGAGTTCTGAGAGGGTCCTTAGTAAGGGAAGCTGAGATTTGGCAGACAGCCGGGCGAAGGGAGGTGGACGGGAAGGGGGCTTGGGCGGATTGGTTAAAACGGCAGGCTAGCCGGTGGTCAGAGGCAGGCAGGGTCGAAATACCAAGGGTCCAGACAAGTCGGCAGGCAATCGGGTGGTCAATGACGAACGGGGTCGGAGAACAGGCAGGCAGGCAGGCAGGCAGGCAGGACGAATTGCTGGAAAGCTCGACGTGGCGCATTGAGACAATCTGGCAGGTTGTGGATGGACGTGACCGGGCTTTATACTAGGCGGGTGAGTGGTTGCAGGTGTTAGTGTTTGGGCTGATTAGCAGGAGGGCTGAGCAGGTGAAGCTGGGAGTGAGGTGGCTGAACTGGTGAACTGTGACAAGACAGACTCGTTAACTATAAGTGGACTTGCCACGGACATGGAGCCAATCACATGTCTTGTAGTTGGGCCTGCCTTCCTCATGAAACTCACAAACGCTTCTTGGGTAATCGTGAAGGGAGACCAAGAGAGGAGTGCCCGAGGACAGGAGTTGGGGCCAGTAGATTACAACTCCTGCCCTCATTGGTTGATGGTTGGGCCAGGAGCCAATCACATGTCTTGTAGGAGTGCATGTCTCCCTCATGAAACTCATACATGGTTGTTAGATAGACTCAAAGGGTGACCAGAAGGGAGCAGCGCTGCAACGAAGCTTTGTAAATACCTTACCTTGATTTCTTTTATAATAAATTGGAATTTCAAGTGCAAACTCTGATTGTTATCATGTTTGGTCACCTACAAGCTTCATTCTAATTAGACTTCCGGGTGCCGCTAATATTACCATGGCTCTTCGTGAGAATACAGCCAAAGGGATGGGATGGGAAGGGTTAACAGTACAGTAACTGTATAAGGTTTAATAATTTAAGATTTCAGTGAATATGTATTTCTTTGTCAGGGTCAAAAGGTGTGTGTGTCTGCATGCATGTGCATGCGTGCACTGCATTGTGCAAGTGTGTTTGTGTGTGTCCGTGTTTGTGTGCACGTTGTTTCTTATTCTTAATGCTGGCTCTCATTGTGAAAATGATATACATGTGATTCGAGAAAGAAGACACGTCACTGACCTGCCAGTCCTTCATGGAAAATCCAGCTCCTCAGTTTACATATGTCAGGTCCAGCAGTTCATTTTTCACTGTTGTTCTAAATGTAGGTTTATTACATTTATTATGTTTTTTACATGTATTACATACATTTATTATTTTGACAGTGGTGGACTGTCAGGACCAGCAAGGCCTTCTCTCCTGGCCTAATATAACCTGACATTACCTATAAAAAAAAAAAAAAAAAATAATAATATATATATATATATATATATATATATATATATATATATATATATATATATATATATATATACAGTATATATATATATATATATATATATATATATAATATATAATATATAAAATTATAATAACTAAAAAAAAGTCAATGCCATTTTAAATTTATTTTTACTAAATATACATATTTTATATATAAAATATTGCTCCATATACTGTTCTTTCCGTGTCATATTATATCCATACAATTACACTCCTCCCAAGTGCTGCAGTTTTATTGTAGTTTTTAGTCAATTAGAATTCAGCTAACGTGTGTGCCAGGTAGACTTCATGGCAGGCTTGCTATATTGATCCACCATGTTTAATTAGTTCGCTAAATAAGGTTATTTAACAAAAAAAAAGGATGTTGCTCAACCAGCTAAAAAGCTCATGGGTATAACGTACATCGAAGAGGGATCCACAGACACTTTTTTTTAAACCCACAATGGCTGAAGAAGAGCAAAATGGAAATTGGATCGATGCCTTCAGCATTGGCGTCCATGTCAATACAAAAGGATTTATTATCAGAAATGAAACGCATAGACAAACTCTACAAGCATGTCATGAAAGTCTCTTAGGAAAAATAGAAGAATGGATTTTGTTCTGAAATAACTTGGGGACAGCCATTTTGAGAGAGTTCATATATTTTTGTAATTTACGTCATTCATATTCAATTGTCATGTTTGGTTGGGATTGGTTGTTGTGAATTTGTGGGGTTTTGTTTATGTTTTCTGTTCCACTCGCTTCTGCCTTTATTGTCTGCTTTCTTGTTAGTTTGATTTGGTTCAGCTTTCTGGTGACACTTTGTCCAGTTTTGCTCCCAGTTCGATCCTGCCTCATTTCTTTGTTAAAACGTTCTTTTTCAAGCCACATATTTCTGAGTTTTCCTGCATTTTTGGGTCCCCTTTGGGTCCCCTTCCGTCCTTTTCCCAACTCACCATGCCCAGATGTGGCACGTACATTAAATTGCCCTTTGTCATTTAGCATACAATCTTGTTAATGCTTGCCTCCTCTTCATGGACTTCATAAAACTGTGTGGACAAATAATTTGAAATTATTATTACTTATTCTAAGTTTTGGCATGTAGAATGATAAGTTTTAATTGCTGATGCAGGTTTATTGATGTTTAAATGTTCTGAAAAATAGCCTGCGTAGCCCAGTCATGCGTACGTAAGCGCATAAGGGGTCCAATCACCGAAGGCCTAAGTGTCAACAGCACGGACCGCCACTGTTATGACAGAACTCCAGTTTTGCAATATTCCAAGTGATTTCATCCCTGTCATTGGCATAGGAAGAGCCTAATAGCCTGTGATGTGCATTGGTTGGATGACAGGTGACTTTTTTTTTTTTTTTTACAGAACGAGTCCAGCTCCCGAAACATTATCAGCGGTGCTGGGTCAGACAAAACACAAAATTGTTTTTTTTTCAGGACACAATATTTATTGTGACAATCACTGTATTTCTTGTTTGAGAATATAAGTAGCAGTTGACATCTAAGGTTAGGAGTTGCATAAATGCATGCCCTGGCTCATTTACCATTCCTCTTACCCTGGAACCTTTACCTCTGGATCTTCCTCATAAATTTGTCTCCATTTTAGGACAAGACTGTAACATAAGATTTTGATAACTTCGTGTAAGTTGCACCTGGGTGCCTTACTTATATGAATAGAGTTAGTAATCAACATTACGACTCAGTTTCTCACCTATATTTTCAACAACTAAAGTCGTCTTCAAAGTGTGTGTTGTTCATTTTTACTTCACTGAATGTAAAAAAATAATGTTCATAATTTTTTTCATTGTGCGGCTCAGAAAATAAAACAGCTTTACATGTCTCATCAGTGTCAATCATTTTTCATTTCATTTTTTATTTTGCTCTTTAGTACTTTCATATTGTATTGTCTACCACTATTTCAATATAAGGATGGAGGGTTTGGCAAGGAAATTGGTCTTTGATTTGCAAACAACAGAGGTAGCCAACATTTAATTACAGTTTATTTGATCTGTGCTCCTGTGCATGAAGTCTGATTGATTATATAATCCCAAACATCATTTCTTTTTCCTAAATGAAACACTCACCTAGACTTGAAATCAGACAAAAATCTGGAGTCTTGTATTTTTATAAACTTGAAAAGGAAATTGAAATTGAAAAGGAAGTGTATAAGCAAGCAAGCAACATTTGGTTTTAAATGTTCAGCCCGTGTTTAATTAAATGTGAGAAGCAAGTTCCTCAACTTAGTTTTGTATAACCCTTACGGTCAGAAAAGAATTCCAGAATCTCGTATTTTTAAACTGACTTGTGATGGGCCTAATATTTTTATAATATGAGAAAGATTGTGTGCTGGCAGCAGTTCAAATGGAAAAAGAGGCATCAGTCTGGGTTGTGGTTGGAAAAACGACAAACAAGACAGTTAGCACTTTCCAGGTCATCTTTCAGCAAAAAAATATTCATCCTAAAGTGTACTGGAATCATAGGTGTGCACTTCTTATAACTATCAAAATATTGGCTGAGTAATATGTTCCATGATAAACAGCAGAGAGCTCCTCAGGGAGCCTGTACACAACTTTACTGGTATCAGCGTGCTTGCTAACCTGGCTTCTCGTCATAAGAAAGTTAGCTGAGAAAGATAACTGCGGAGTTATAGGGATCAATTTGATATAAGTTTTCTATTAAATCAATATTTTGGAGTTTGTGACCAAACGGAATAGGAGTTGGATATTAGTTGAGCTTTGAGTGTTGTGGAAACACTTTTCAGCATGTGCAACATAATATACATCACCTCCAACACGAGCACAACCATAAATCCGCATAGACAAGAAATAAAAAGTAGGAATATAAAAATCGGCCCATAATTTAAAGAACTCTGGGGTGTGATTTGTGTTTGAGTGGCCCACCAAAATAGTCAACATGAATCCAAAACACAAGGCATTATGAAATCTAAGACGGTCAGCAATTGTCAGCAGGAATCTTGCACAATCTGCAGCTGCCAAGTTTCTGACCTGGTGTTCTTGTCCATTACACACCAGTCTGTTTATTTTGAAAAGCTCACTTTGCTTTCTGGGAAGATGTAGTAGATGGAGCATAATGTATGTGAGGAAGACGATATACTCAACTTGCAGTCGTGAGGTGGAAATGCAGGATACGCCCTGAGGAATTCTGGTGCCACAGATTTGTAACCACTTCCACAAGCAGTCAGTTTGGCAGTCACGCCTGGGTTTTGTGGTCATTGTGGAGGTCAGAGCACAAGGCAAATATAAAAGTCAAGGTCAAATTCAAATTTGTTGCCTCTTACGCCTTTGAGAAGATGAGATTACTGATTTTTTTAATACACATGCTAAAGTTATATTTCATAAACAGCATTGGAGAGTAATGGGATTACTGTAATGCATTACTTTTTGTTGTAACGTGATAGTGTCATATATTACACACAAAAAATTGTAACATTGCACTTGTTACAAGTTAGAGTAACACAATTCATTACAATTCATTTACCCTGAAAGTAGTGGGGGTTTCTTTCCCCAAATTTGCCAAAACCCCAGAATATCGGAGGAGCAAAAATGTTTACTTACTGTTGTTAGTATATATCACAGCAGAGATTAATGTGGCAGCAGCAGACAACAGGTTGAATCCGGACAATATGTACACAAGATGGACATATGCCCATTACTTTCAGTTCGTCAGATAAAGACAAGAAGAATATCATTGTTAAGGTACACTTTGTATGCGACACCTATAAAGTTGTCCACTTTGCGAAATAGGACCATCAGTTTGACAAACCATTTCAGAGCTGTGCCATAGTAATGGTGAAGTTAGCGAAAAGAAGAACACATGGAGGATTGTGCTCTCACTGAGGGATGCCACTTCCACGTCAAGCGGTTAGGAGATTAACCTTAGTTAGATGATATGCTGCCGCTTCCCACAGTGGATTCATCAGCATTATCAGCATTAATCAGCAAAACAACACAATATGTAATTCAGGGTTTTACTTTTCATGAATGGCCAACTCCACATGCTCTACTCCGCTCTACTCCAATAGACATTGCATCTCCACCCCCACCGACAGGAACCCACACTGTATAGATGATCAAATACAAATGGCGCAGGTGGAAGGATTATTGTCCTTTGTGCTTGGATTGAGGTTGTTTTGGAATATTACATGACCGAGATGATGATATTGACTTCAAATCCGTCAAAGGAAGCTTGTGGAAGCAAAGCTTTTTCAGCCTTTTTTCCCCCTCTTTGTTGTTTGTCGTTAATGGTGGCAGTTTTCCCCGTCCAGTTTTCCATACCACATATTCAAAACTGTCCCTGACCAAACAATGGCCTCCAAAGCATTTACGTCATGTTTTGTAACAGGGTTATTTTTTTGGAACCACAATGCAATGGGTACCCGAAAAAGAAGGGAAGATAACGTCAATGGAGATGGGGCTTGAGGAACTGTTTTTGTTTTTTTCATCTTAAATGCTGTGGCAGCATAAAAGACACCTATCATTAGCATTTTCACACAGCCCATCCAAAACAAACATTGATAATTGGGCAATATTGAGCTCGATCCCTCCTGAAAAAAGTCAGCAAATGACCAAAAGTATTTAAGTTAAATGTTTTAACTTTTGAGAGTATTTAAAATTTTATCATGATTTAAAAATTACTCAGTTCTATTTACCTTCTGCAACAGCTAAACTGCTAAATTTGCAACCAAACCTGGAGAGTCAGCGACAAAAAGAGTTTACTTTAAAAGTTGCTCAAAAGCTCATTTAAAAAATAAAATTTGCACACTTTGCAAAGCCAAGTTCAAATTCCGTATAACTTGTACATGCCCACAAAAAGCTTCTCAGGCAACGTCTTGTCGATAACCACGCTGAATGCTGAGTTGTAGTCAATACACAACATCAAAAAACGAGTGTCCTATTTTCTGTCTTTCTGTCAAGTGGTGTGAAAGTTTTTTAAATGACCATGTTGACAGCATTGCCAGTGGAGCAATTCTGGCTATAGCTAGACTGGAGTGGTACAATAAACCATAGATTGGTTGAGATGCCACTCAATGGGTCTACATACAGCACAGGATGAGGATTACACAACAACATGCTACATCAAAGAAAAAGCATGCCATTTGTTGTTTTCACATTATTTTGCTGCCACTTTTCCATCCGAAACACACACACACACACACACACACACACACACACATTGTACATTGTTCTCATGATGTTGCAGTTGACCTGTATTAGGGCGACCACACATTACTACTTTGAAATTTGTGACAGTAATATTTGGTCATAATACATTTTTATGCTTGGAAATAAGAGAGTACTGCAAAGATGTGGGCAAGAGAAAGAGTAGCTTCTGTTGACATTAAAATTAAATGACCCAGGCAGTCGTATAGTGCAGTGGTGGAATGGAGCTTCTGCCACTTGTCTTTGTACGGACCATAAAACAAGCCTCTCTGCCATGGACAATGAAGCTCCTTGTGAAACAGCAGCAGTGATGATGAGGCAAAATGAGATGAGCCTGCCAACAGAAATAAAGGAGAAAATGGAGCTCTCTGTAAAATTGTAAATGCTCTCAAGTAAAAAGAACAAATAAAATCTCCATTCCATTGTGAGCAATCAATCATGCATGTGTCTCTGTCTTTTGTAAAAACAAATTTTATATATATATATATATATATATATATATATATATATATATATATATATATATATATATATATATATATATATGAACTATAAAAAGTTAAGATAGTGTATATAGTGTACATATTTTCCTTGTGTATTCCAAATTGTCATCACCATTGATATTGCATTCTTTGTGAAATTGAAAAGAATGGCATATAAGGTAGGTTGGGGTTTTAAAACAGAATTGGGTGTGAGTTCAACTCTGTCAACTTAGGCAGTTAAATTATGGCTTTGATTCTCTCCATGTTTATGGACACATGTCATAGCTGGAAAGTGGACCAAAGCCCAATGTTCAGATGATGTCAATTATAATTTGGGAAGTCTAGTTAAGTCTGTTTTTTTTTTTTTTTTTTCCTCACGGGGTGACTGTGGTACTTCCTTTTTGGTGAGGCTCCAACACAGAGGTCTCAACGCTCTTCACTGTTTTTTATGCGTTTTGATTTGTTTATTTTGCTCTTTTCCCCTGGTTAATCTATCCACTCATCTATTTTCATGCTGCCTTATCCCTTTTAGGGTAAGGTGCTGGAAACTAACTTTTGGCAAGGGCCAAAAGGCTGACTCCATCCTGAACTCGTCACCAGTCTCCGGGGACAAACCCCGTCACTGGGTGGGAACTACACCATTACTGCACATAAGGGTGTCCATCAAGTCAACCACTGGCTGGTTTGTCACGTATCACCACAGTGGAAGCTTTGAGGTTTAACAAAATTATAGTCTGCAGATTGTCGATATATCTGATGTTTTGTTCCTTTTTTTCTTTTGCCTTATTTTGACTATGTTATTTGGAAATAAGGAGTTATCTTATAAATAAAGGTTGGAATAAAGATTATCTTGCTTTTTGTGTGTATGTTTTGGTTTGTGTTCTATTATGTTCTGTCTCTATTCTGGGTAGCAACAATAAAAAGAATAAATGAGCGTGGCGGGCAATGCTCTTCAGATGTCAGTCTTCACTGATGACCCCCTCACCCCCATCAACACACACACACACACACACACACACGCACGCACACACACACACACAGGTCGAAATTTTGCTCAGCAGCAGCAATTTATGTCAGACTTCACACAGAGCTGGTTGTCAGTCAGTCAAGACACACAATGTTACGGGTGATCATTCGCATTCTCACAACGTTGCTGAGTGAGAAGTAAACCCACACTGTTTGCCATAAAAAAAAATACACACCAGAGAAACTCTTATTTATGGACAAAGTCCATACTTATTTGCAAGCAGTATAGTTGTTGCCACTGTGAAATTGGCAATTACTGCATGGTAAACAAGCAGCTAGGCAGCTATAACTACTGCTGGAGTTATCACAGTGTCTTGGTTGTGTTTTTCTCTTTTGAATGGCCTGCCTTGAAAATTTATTTCCAGCACTGTATAGCTCCCTGCTTCATGCAGTGAATCTCACTGTAGTTTATCCGTACCAATCAAAGGACGCAAAAGTGCTGACACTCCAAGCCCATGAGCAGGACGTGGACATTTGAAATTGAATGGGTCAAATTCTTAAAAAAACAAGCAAAGAAAATAAATCTATTGTGTTGTTTCAAATGTATGGAGCCTGCAAACCTGTGTCTAAAGGCCTAGGAATTTTACACTGGTATAAAAAGAGAAAGAAGCTGAAATTTGATTGGACAAAAAACATTTATAGTTAGTTTTAAAAGCAGGTCCATCCTTTTGATGATGTTTAGACCTATAGAGAAGGCCTTGAAGGCTTTGGTGGTGTACCACTGCTAAATATTGATGATACAACTCAAAACTGAACTTACAAAATGTCAGAATTTGTTGTGTATACTACTTGTCTTCATTGGGCTGCTCAGTACAATGTGTCTAATATGGCTCTTGTACTCTAACATATGCAGTCAATTTCATATTGATTAAGATGTGCGGAAGGAATGTGCGCGAGTCCGTGCATATGCACAAAGTCATAAATCTGATTTATTTATTTTTTTGTCCCTGCGGTGTTTTCTCAATTTGGCGTGCACTTTTTTTCAGCAAGTCTTTGTACATGAGTCCCTTGGTCAAGGTGGTCTTCAGTGCTAAGACCTCTGAATGAAAGCAGCTAACCATTCACGCTCCCATTTGCACCATCACTGAACCAACACTGCCAAAACCAAAATCAAGCCATTATCCCATCACATCAGCAATTAACTTTATTTGAATTTATTGCTTTTACTACTAACATAGGAAAAAAAACAATGCACGGGCCTTGTACTCTTAAAGTTACAACTTTGGTTTTTTTTCTTTTTTTTTTTTCATTCCAAGAGTTAAGGAGTCAAAGAAAGAAATGGCTCAAAGTTTGTGATGCATTTGCGATTCCTGACTTTCAATTTCATTTACAATACCAGGTTATTAATTGTACGTAAAGCAAAACTACTGTTTCATACATTTGCAAAGATGAAATTGCTCAGATCATGTCACACTCTTCATGCAGCTCAATTCATTCATTATTTGTGCGGTGAGTATGGTTCTGGTCATAAAACAGGAAAAGGAAGGGGGGCGCTGTCAGAAATTCATTCAAACAAACACTCTTGCTGAAGATGTGAGTCGGTGTGCAGTTGTAAGTGCATAATGAGTATAGTAAAAGACAGTACACAACCTTGTGGTGAGCCAATGCTATAATTGTGGATTGGTGTGGGCTGAATCTGACAGTTTATGGACAGTCTGGTAGAAGAATTGAAAGTCTGGTAGAAAGAATATAATAGAGTAGAATGTACTTATTATCATTTTACATAGGCAAATGAGGAAAATGGGAGCGCTGCTTTGATTGGTGCATACTAATAATATAAGCAATAAATAGAATAGAATAAAATTATAGTTTCAAAGGAGTGCAGTTAGGGCTGCACAATTATGGCCAAAATAATAATCACAATTATTTTGGTCAATGTTGCGATCACGATTACTAATCACGATTATTCATCATGTTTGGTCAAACATGTCTATTTATTGCTTTTTTTTCAACAAGCAGCATATACTGTATAAACAAGGCTTTATACTTAAAACAGATATTAATAAACTAACTAATAATGAACTAAAAGAAATTAAGATAAATAAAAAAAGTGTATAATAACACAAACTTGCAGAGTGCAAACCATTGAAAAACATGAAACCTAATTAGAGCCAAGCACATACTACAACAGACCTGTAAGAACACCTGCAAAAACCTTAAAGTTTTTTTGCAAGAAAATGCGCATTATCATTTTTGGTCATTTCAAACCCAATTTATTTGAATTTTTGCCAATCGGATTTTCCAAAATGGGTCTCAATTGACAGCTAGTACAGTATACCAGGGGCTGAGAAAAGCAGAGGCTTTTGACATGCAAACATGTCGTAAACATTGCCATCTAAAGGCTTTTAGGGTGGAATTGAAATCTGATATCTCCAAAAATTCTTCCAAGCTTTTTTATTTATTTATTTATTTATTTGTATAAATCAGACTCCTCGCCTCTGATATTGTCGATTTTCATCGTAATTAATCTTGGCAGCCAATATCGTGATCGCGATTAAAATTCGATTAACTGTGCAGTCTTTCACTGTTTTTCCACCTGCAGATGGAAGTGAACAGGTCAAGGAAGGAGAGTTTATTATAGAGATTATCCGAAATGATAGTACTGAATGTTGAGCTGGAGTCAATGAAAAGAGTTCCTCTGGTGTTCCAGTTGGCTCAGCACAGTGTGAAGAGCTATGGCGATGGCATCCGCAGTCAATCTCTTTGCTCTGTATGCAAACTCTTCCAGTGACGGAGACTCTTTTGCTCTGATGTGCCGCGCAAAAAATTTTCAAAGCATTTTGTGAAGATGGGCATGAGCACAACGAGCCAATAGTCTTTTAGGCTGTCAATCGATGCCCTTTGGGGAACCGTGAAGATTATTGACATTTTTTGACGGGGAAGCAGGATGGCTTGTGATAAAGAACAGTTCAGGATATTTGTTCAGGTCTGAGCGGACTGCACGTGGTGGGTCAGGTGGTTTCGAAGCAGGAAAGAAATTGTTAAGGCGTTCAGCCCAAGAATCGTTGGTCAGTTACAGGGTTGTTCTCCTTGTAATTTGTGATGTGTTGGATGCCTTGCCACAATTTTCTCAGGTCATTGTCACTGAAGTGGTCCTCAGTCTTCCAATGTCTATGCCAGTCTTTCCTATTTCAGGGGTTTGCTATTTTGCCACTTGCTGTCGACTGAAAATAACATCACAGTGCCTAACTCTTTCAGCTTGCGAATATTGCACAACCAAACCAAGAAAAAACAAAGTGAGCCGTTATTGTGACTAGTGGCAAAAATGGCAAGCCCCCACGATGGAAACATTTTTTACTTGACTTCCCCGTTAGATGCTAGACAAGCTCCACAGGACATCTATTCATCCGTATGTGTTGTTTATCTTATTCAGGGTTGCGTGAAGCCAGAGCCCATCAAACCTAACTTCACGCATAAGATGAACTGCAGCCTGGACAATAAACAGGCAATCATACATATAGAGAAAGACAACCATTCATATTTACTTCATAAGAGTTGAATTATGTACAAACAAATGTCAACAGTATTGCAGTGTGCTCTCAAGCACACATTTTTGCCACTTGGACATGTTCTATATTAAAACAGTGTAACTGATAAATGAATCATTGCTGTTTACTGTTTACAAATTATCAAACCTCATACAGTAACTCTATTGTTGTTTCTTCCCATCCCTGTAGTTTCATAGAGAGCCGCAGTAATATTAGCGGCGCTCGGATGGCTCATTAGAGTGAAGCTTGTAGCTGACTAACCATGATAACAATCAGAGTTTACACTTGATACTCCAATTTATTATACTTGTAAAAGAAATCAAGGTAAGTGACTTACAAAGCTTTGCTGCAGTGATGCTCCCTCCAGGTCACCTTTCAAGTCGATCTAACAAGCACGATGAGTTTCCCTTCGCGACTACCTAACATGCCTCTGTGAGTTTAATGAGGGGGACCTGCAGTCCTACAAGACACATGATTGGCTTCTGACACGAACATCAACGAATGAGGGCAGGAGTTATGATCTACTCCCTCCCAGGAGTTGTATCTACTCCTGCCCTCATTGGTCCATGGTCTGACGTTGTGATATTCATGCAGTGGATGATAAAATAGGTGTCATTTTTGACTTGCAGTTTTGTTTTGCATTTTTGGGTGGCTGCAGGCAGATCGTTTAATTTGG
Source organism: Hippichthys cyanospilos (assembly GCF_059441005.1). NCBI lineage: Eukaryota > Metazoa > Chordata > Actinopteri > Syngnathiformes > Syngnathidae > Hippichthys > Hippichthys cyanospilos. Next base: position 13,631,039 of record NC_142371.1, read on the forward strand.
CTTTAATGACATGATTAAGAGAATTAATTAAAAAGACCGTTTTGTTTTTGTTTTTGTCTTTTGTGTAGGCCTATGCAGTTTTAACCTCACTTTAGAGACAGACACAATGGCTCTTTGAGCGTTAAAGGTGCCTGACTCCTGAACTGCACCATGAGTAACTCTGCTGAAAAGATAGCAAATGTAAAATGCATCCCTCAACTCTGCCCCATTTGGTAGAGCTGCCTGTTTTTTTTGGCCTCAATGTAAGATTGCTACTGTGATCAGTGTGTTTTGTATGCTGCAGCTGGCCTGTCATTATGGAAAAAAAAAGTGAGCAATGCATGACACACTTTCTAGCAACACAGAATATGGATGATGCAGCACTTTAACATGGGCAGAGGTCAGCAAACAATTCTTGGAAACTGCTAATACTTGAGGCACACTTCACCATCATCTTTTTCCAGTGCTGTCCAACCGCATTGCAACACAATGTTTGCATGGTTAATATCAAATGGATGTCCGGTGACAACCTGAAGTCACTCTTTCTTTCAGCAGTCTGGTTGTAGAAGGCCACTTGTACATCATATTACCAGGGTATTATTTCAAGCATTTGTCCCGACATTAGTTGTACTTTAACTGTTATAGTCTACAGTATTTAAAATAATAATCCTGGAACGTATTCGCTTTCACTCGACACGATGTAATGCTGTTTTCCCCTTCATGTGCACAATTATGATAATGTTATTTTCAAACTCACTTCTTTCACACTCTTATCACAAAAATGATGTTTTCTTTTCATTTATCACCAATTAGCAGCCCAGCCTGTCAATCCACAGTTTAACAGCAAGGCTAATAGCTTAACCTTCCTGGAGCAAATGATCCATTCCTGTCTTTGAGGTTGGCTTCAAACCTTGAAATATGACATTGGGGCACATTTAAGACTAGAAACCGCCACAAGTTCTAAAAATACCACTGCCAGTCTGGTAGCCACGAGAATCAGTCACACATGCATTACCACACGACCTGAGGTTGAGAGGAGAGGAGTGAGTAGGGGATGTGGTCAGAAGAAAAAAAGCCATATAGCTTGTATGCATGCGTGTGTGCGTGCATGCATGCGCAAGGACGTTTTTGTGCGTGCTTGGACAGCGACAGTAAGAAAGCTTACGGATGTGGTGAGAAGACGAAAAGAAAAAAAGGAAAGTGAAGATATGAGGTGTGTGCGTGCAGAATCAAAAATGGTTGTGGTCAGTTACATCAGCATTATGTATTTCCTCTGGTTTCCTGTCATCTCAGAATGATGGCACGCATTGCTTTCTACTGGTTAATTATTGAAATCTTACAACACTTCCAAAGAATGTGACTAATGAAATCAATTTTCGATGATTCCCCACCTCCTCCTCATCCCTCAAGTTGATCCTTAGTCTGTGTTCTTGCCCCTCCTATCTCTACTCTTCCATGCAGCGTCCTTCTCTTCCCTATGATTTATTCCCCTGTTTCTCTCCATCCGTCCGTCTGTCTGTCTGGTATACTCTCTTCCAGCTGCAGAGTCCCACTTGGACCATCAATCCTTCTCTTCAACCCATACCTGGCCCTCCATCAGCAAGCACGCGCACAGACACACACTTGTGCGCAGCCAAACTTAGCCTCACAGTACATGCATCCCGTGTGCACGCATGCATACATGAACAGCATTTATGCATACTCAAACACACATGTGCACCTACGCAGGACACCAGAGGGGCAACCCAATCTTCAGTCAACCTTGGACTAAACCACACAGTTGAAGCGTCTAGGTTTGGGTCTTAATGTGAACTCAAGATTAACAAGGTGATATGTGGCTGCACAAACTCAGGTCCAGCCAGTTATGCTTCCAAATCTCAAGTTTCTTCTTCGGGCTGCCCTTCAGTCTATGGCGCAGTTCATAGGAGACAACATTAGATTTGAAAACAAACAGAAGCAGTCAATTTATGGAAGGAATGCAGCTTTTAATTACATGAAGAACAGGAGATTATTGGAATGTTTTTGACCAGTGACAAATATAGAATACAGGAAACAGTAAAAAAAGTAAATGTCAAAATTTTGCAGACCAAATGTGTCAGAGCCTTAGACAAATATACTTTATTGTTTTACCTCATTAGTTTTCATCATTCACATGCCCAGGAACAAGGGTGCTCAAAGCTTTGAAGGTAGACTATTAGTATATATTATATATAAGCAATTGCTAGTGGGGCTTTTCCTATGGAACAGGAGCAACAACAAAAAACGCAAGCATTTGGCGGTCGGATTTGGGTCCAAAAGATTTAGGCACTCCTGTCCAAGAAGATAAGAAGAGAACAGTCCAATATACAGTATGTGTTGGTCGACAAACTCTAGCAGTGTTTTCTTGAGAAGACTTAGGAAAAGATGTTATTTGACATCAGAGAGATGGATGCAAATCTACTCTTTTTGGAAAGATGTCTAATTATTTCTAGTTTTCAATGGTGTAGAAAAAAATGTTTTGCTCAATAAATGTCCAGTTGTATACGGTATTTCTACAAAATAGATGGTCTATGCTCTAATGACCATTGTACGCCAATGAATCATCCAGTTAAGAATGCCCACCATAGCTCTCGGGAAAGAAAACATGAAGAAATTAGGTAAGTTGTAAAAGCAAGTGCTCAGGAGAAGTATGGTTACTCAAACATGAGCCTCAGTCAATGCACCAACAAGCAAAGACATTCAATTACCAAGAAATGGAAAGAACCACCATCTTGCCCAACCAAAATAAGCAGAAAGACTCAAAATAAGCCAATTCCAGTAATGCAGTGTCATAGCAAACACACACACACACACACACACCAAAATATCACTAAAGTTGAAGGTGCTTGGGCAAATGAGTGCAGCACAATGAGAGTGCGCTTGCAGGGCATGAGGACAGGAGTGAAAGAATGTATCACAAATACAATTGTGCAATTGGTTATGTTCTGGAGATGAGTTGCATTTTCGTCTCTCCTCTTCAACCAATACCTGGCCGTCCATCAGCAAGCACGCACACAGTCGGCTTTTTTACAAACATGAAATAAATGTCTGCGTTTTGCCCTGTTTTCCTTTCGCTTTTGGGGTATTTTTTTTTCTTTTGAAACGTAAGTGTCTAAAAGCTCCAGCCAAAATGTAGATTTGACTAATTTTCCAGATCCATTTTTGCATATAGCATTCATAAACGGTAGTTTTACATCATCGTTCTACATACATACAGTACGTACCTTAAGCAATCACCTCCCGTCTTTGTTTACTGCGTGTGTACTGCTCACCTGTTCTGTGTCTGACACAAAATCACAAAGCTCCATGTTGGACAAGATTGTGGTCATAGTTGGGAAGTATAAAATACACTCCTGCTTCCTTTATCCACTGCCAGGCTTGTATTTTATTTTATTTTATTTTATTTTGATTCTTTGACCTGTATTGTAGGCTTTGCCTATTGCAAAATGTGACGCTAGTTGGTATTGTAAGTTGCATTTATGGATATAAAGTTGTTAAAAAAAAAAAATTCTTCTCTACTGCCATCCAGTGACTTTGCATATTTGTAAATGGATTCAAAGATGCACTCATGTGTTTGTGTGTAGAGGCACTTTGTTTATGGAGAGAGACTTTACTTACAAAGAGGGGAGAATTATGTGTGTTTGGATATGTGTAGACACGGCCTTTTTCAGGTCAGTCCCTCTCAAATAATGGGGCACGCCCGCCTGGAGGGGCATGATGCGTTTGTGCTGAATAGTGTAATGCCAATCTATAGCAGCAGGTGATGCAGTGGCATTCTCATTGTCAAAACCTGTAGGAGTTCTAAACTTTTTTTTGAAATCGCATTAATGAAAAAATAACCTGTACAATATTTAATTTTTTTTCATGTTGAAATATTTAAGTTATTGACGTTAATGTTCCAGATTTTTTTTCCTTTTTTTATTCACTTATTTATATATCTATTTTTAGCATAAAACAGGTCAGTTGGTCAAAAATGTTTTTAGATTGAATAATTGTTGGCATTTTTTTTTCCACGTACTTTCATGCACTTAAAGCAATTTTTTCCAGGTTCAGAGTAAGTTGGAACCTGTATAAATCCTGTAAAAAGTAAACATTTGCTAGAAGTAGATTTGAAGGGACACTGTGTAAGCTTTAGACTGTTTCTCATTAAAAAGGAATAAATTAAATGATTATAAATTTTAAAAACTTGCAATAAATGTGTTCTTAACGACCAACAGTATGTTTTAAAAATAATTGTAGGTCTAGTTATTATAAAATTATATTACATGGGGATGGCACTCCTCCGGAAGCTGCCATGTCTGTTATAGCTACGGACTATAGCAATAATGGTAATAATGCTAATGGTAATAATCCAAATTGAAAAATGGTCAAAATCTTAAACGTTGTCCTTTTAATAGCTTTTTTATTTTGAAGGATACTCAGGTATATTTATACATTTTCTTAGAAAATTATCTAATTTATAATCACTGTAGGAAGTGGAGGGATTATTTTGGGGGGGGGGGGGGGGGTGCAAACAATAATTGAGAACACTGGTTTAGCTTCTGATTTAGTCATGTTTTCTTGTCCATGTGTCAGTGTCTCATTTCGTTTGATTGTGTCCCCTTGTGCTGGTTGACCTGTTTTTTTTTTTTTTTGTGTTTAATCAGATCTCTTAACCATTTGTCTCTTGTACAGGTATTCCTTATTGTCCCATCAGTTTGGCTTGCATTTAGCTGCTTTCTTTCAGGTGACCGTCCTCTGTCCCTGTGACAGCAGCACAAGTTCTGCGGCCTTCCCTTGAATTTAACATTCTATTCACACCGTACTTCAACCTGAGGATCTCTGTGAAAGTTGTTTTCCATCCCTAGTATTGTTTCGCTGCAGTCCTGTCCACCCACAGGCTTTCCAGAGAAAAAGTCTTCAGATTAATGTGCAGAAAGAGAGACAATTCACCTCTCCTATGAACTGACGTAATTTGACCGTTCAACAGATAAAGCAAAAACACTCCCAGGTAATTAATTGTATGTATTACTATAGAAGGAGTGAATACTGTATTCAGGTCTCTATGTCTATGTTTCTTTAATTCAACATTGTCCATATTGTTCATTGTATTTTCCACTATAAATTTTCAATAAAAATCAGATATGTTATACAAATAATTGTCATGATGAATGTCTGGGCTAAATTTTGTGCCCCAAACCTTTTCAGCAGACTTTGTGGTTGAATGATGGAAAGCAGATCCCGGTATGAGAGTAAGATTGCATTAAGTGCCTCTTTAAATGCTTCTAATTCTCAGCCTATGCAAATATTATCGGAGAGGTTTGCCTCTTTGCCTGAGGAGGGGTTCAAGGGGTTGTTTTAAGGCTACCAGTGTGATGAACTGTTTAGATCTTATGTTATGTATATACAAAAATACCAATCAGTGAAATGCAGCCGTAAAGAAACACGACCTTATATGTTACTTTATGTTTGGATTTGATGGTGGTATGTGAACTTGAAAATTGACTTTTAAACCACCGATAACAGAGCAATAACAGAGAATGTGGAATTGATTGCAATAGTTGGCATTATTATGACAAATGGTTTGTGTTTCCAATGTTGTGAATGTGAGAAACCCAAAATTCTAATATGTTCACATCTGCTCAAGTATATACATACACTCGCACACCTCAAATGAAACTGAAATGTCCTGTTAAGTAGTGGTGGGAGATGAATTTGAAAGACTTGTCATTGGCTGAGTGGCTCATTTCAACTGGCAGTTTACAAAAGGAAACTTATATCAATAAATACTGTGTTGTGCTGGACAGGGGCTGTATGCTTCCATGAAACCGTACACAAAAATATCAGTTATAAATAGAAATATACCAAGATGAAGGGCCATCATGAGCGATTCAGCGGTAGGTCCTTATCCTTTATTAAATGAACACAATGTAGTATTCTAGTTTTATAAAGACAAAACGGCCAAATATTTCCACAGCAATGGTATTTTTGTTTCATTGCCTTCATACAGTACCCACCATATTAAGGACATCTTTTTTTTGTTTGTTTGTTTTTTATTTAAAGTGTATGTGTGGTATATTCTTATTTACAGTGATGTAGAAATGCATTGCATGTTTCAACGTTTCGAATAATTTTAATACTTTCTTAAGCTACATGCTGGGTCAAAGTAAAATTGGTGATGCTTTAATTTATTGTTGGTGATTTTCGTAAAATTTTTAAATGTCTCTGAAAGAAAAAAAATTGTGTTTACTTAGTCTGAAAGAGACAAAGGCGTATTCTTATAGACATTAAAGACAAATAAATCTTTAATTTACTGAAGTATAATATTAATTGCAATACAATACCGTTAAGAAAATGTTCTTAGATTCATTTTATAAACTGATCATGAACGCGCCTCTCGTTGTGTTTAGGACAAGACCGCCCTCTTTTGAGTCGAGAACAAATTACTTGTGATAACGACTATAGGCACTTTGAATCACTACAAATTTAACCTGCTGTCATACATTGACAGGAAACTGTATCACCGCGAATTTTATTTTTATATTAAAGTGGGATCCGAATAATTACCAAAATACAATTGCTGGTTTTGACAGTGTTACAAAGTTAATAAATGCTTTTTTACTGCTGTGGTTGCAAAGTGCACTACAAATTTGCATCTACTCAGTGCTGAGAAATAGGGCATTTAAAACCCTAACATCTCATGTTAGCACTTGCAAAACTATCAACGAAACAGAAAAACTCCACAGCAGGGCTGGACCTCAAATTTGAACCACCTAGGTTTTTCTTCATCCACTCCGATTTCCCCCATCATTCCTAAAATATGCATCATAGGTATATTGAGCAATCTAAGTTGTGCTTAGATGTGATGGTTCATTTTTGTGTGCCCTGAAAATTGGTTGGCAATAAGTTTAGGGTTACCCCGCCTACTGCCTGAGAACTGGTAATGCTCCAGCACACCCACAACCCTCGTGAGGATAAGCAGTTAAAGTAATGGACTGGTGGATGGATGATGGTATCAATTAGAGATGTTTAAAAAGACATTGGCAACACGAATTCAGTACTTTTTGATCTTGAATTTTTTACACCTAGGCATGCAGAATCTGCAAAAGCCATTTGAAGAGTACCTGCCATGATTAGGTGGAAAATATATTTGGTTATCCGGAAACTCTGCTTCCAAATGTATGGGTTTTGTTGTTGTTGTTTGTTTGTTTTGCTGGATGTATTAAAGCAAACTTATAATAGCTCAAATAAATTGTTTGTCGAGACCTCATGTCCGCAAGCCATACTTGCTTCCAGTGTATAGCTGTAAGCATGGTGTTTCGACAAAGTTTTGTTTGTCTTCACGCTGTGCATGCTTTTTCTGTTAATAAACCCTTTTGCCTACACCTCGCTGTCTCCTGTGTGTCCCGGGGTTTGCATCTTGCTTGTCTGCTTCTGGGCCGTGACACGCGACAGGGTCATCATGACTGGGAGGAGAAAAATTATTGAATCATCAGTGAATTTCATGTTATGACGCTTGTCGTGTTTTTGTGTAAAACATAATAAAAATGGAACAGAAAGGTTTAAATTTTTTTCACCCCACTCCCATAACTGTTTTCTGTGCATACATAATAAAATATATGATAATAGTTTTTTTAAGCAATGCTAATGAACTTATCAGACTTGGAGGTCATTTGGGCTTAAAATTTCTTGAAAAATAAACCCGCCTTGGTTACTTGAACCTTTAACGATTTTCTGCTACAAATTTATCATAATTAGGTAATAAAACAACAAAGGTTTGTTTGGCTCAGATCAATAAAGATGCAATAAAAATAATAATTGGCTTACTCTCATCATATGCATAACAGGTTTGTACAAGGAAATATGAGACATTCAATTAAGGCTAACTTTTTTAAATTGAAAAATAGATTAGTTTTTTTTTATTTATCATCATTTTTAAACTTTGAAAATATCATTTTAACGTTTCATTCGAGGTACTCCACATTTTTTTTAATACTTTTGGGACATAAAATGTTTTGAAATCCGGGAATTATTTTATGCACGTTAGTGTTCACTGTAAATGCTTGAATGACCGTCTGTCCACGATTCTACATGTCCACGAGAGAGCGCCATGGCTTCATATTTTAGTTCTGATGAGTCATCAAATTTACAGTGCTAATTGCGGTGCTCATTTTGAGCCGGTCACTGGTGAGTGTCTCATTGTCATGCAGTTTTCAGTTTCGTATTTTAAAACGAGAGAAAGGTTTTTTTGTTGTTCTGTCATTATTATCATCCTAAAACATGGGTGGATGGATGGATGGATGGATGGATGGATGGATGGATGGATGGATGGATGGATGGATGGATAGATAGATAGATAGATAGATAGATAGATAGATAGATAGATAGATAGACAGACAGACAGACAGACAGACAGACAGACAGACAGACAGACAGACAGACAGACAGACAGACAGAGACAGGCGGAGGCGATTCTTTTACTGTAAATCCAACAGTGACAAATTGACCATATATGACATCAAGTGCGAAAGGATGTTGTAGTGTTAGGAGTACCCATGCTGTAGTGTAGACACATCCTGCAGCACGTAGCCTCGCTCAAACGTGTCACGTGACAGTTGCGCAAGAGAAGGGAACAGTGTGGCAACAAGGTAGCGGAAACTAAACTCCTTATAATTATCATAATACCGTACTAAAGACTAGTGGGACTATATAGGACATGTTAGTGTCACGAAATTTGGAAGCTTAACATCCTCCTTTAATTAATCATCCATCTAGAGTTTCCGCATTGGTGTTTTACTTCTGCCTGTGATCTGGCATTTGGCCGTCTCTCTTTTCTCCTGCAACACATAATGTAGAATACGTGAGGGGGTTGGTTTTTGTGATGGCGGACGGCAAAGAGCAACCGTGTACTGCGCCTCGTTCGGAATGGAAGTTGGCAGGAAAAGATGGCATGACGTCACGTCGCCTGGGAAACCCGGTTTAGCGAGTCACGTGCTCACTATAAAAAGGGAAGGCGGTCCAGCGGGTTGCGCACTCTCATTCAAAGAATCAACAGTCGTCGAGGTAAGAAATAAGCCCTCACTTCCTTCCCTCGATCAACCAGTACGCAACGTATATTCGACAACGTTTGAGTGACTCTGGATTAGATGAACATGTGTATTCATGCGTCATCGTAAAGTGGAGCAATAGAAGTTCAAAAGCTAGCTTTTTTTGTCAGCGTTGTATGTCGCTTTTCTTTGATCAAACGACGACAAAATGTTTTATCCGTGCTTGTTCGCGGAATCGCTATATCATCGTTTACCCGTGATTGGTCAATTTTGTTGTTGGTTATCATCGAACACTCAAAGAAAGAGCGGGTGAAACTAATGAGATTAAATATTGTACTGTGCTAGCCGTAAGCATTACTTCCTTTTGCAATGGAGGATAAACTCGAGGATGGGAGGGGATGCGGTTTTGGCGCTAGGCTACTAGTTGTGTAATCCATGCGTTGTTGCATCAGTTAATCACCACTTTGTTGTTGTTTTTATTATTATAACAGTTTTCCTGGTTTTACAAGACGATGTTCATACGAATGGAGCACCGTATATGTGTGCATGCGTCCGATGTAGGAGCGGCTTTGCTACGTGACATTGCCTTTTGCTGCATCTTTGCGGAAGTGACTTGGGCCCATATTACGTAACCTACACGTTCGACTTTTCTTTTCTTTTTTTTAGCGGAATACCGTGGAATAGATGAGGGTTTGATTGTGCTTGAATGTGCAGAATTGATGTAAAACTCTGCGATTTGACTGCGATACTGGTGTAAGATAGATCGATGGTTTATTTTGTGCGAAACGTACGACGTGTCAGTCTCTTAATGATGAAGCCTGGTGTCTCGCACCCGAGGGGACTTGAGCAGGCGCAGTTCTCGAAGGTTTTTTATGTACCGTTATGGACAGGAATTTTATTTGTTTATTTTATTTAATTTAACATCGAATGATCCCATAGGAACGTACCACATTTGTGCTAAAAACGTGAAAGGAAACTCACTTGCCAAAACCTGTCTGGACAGGGGCTGTATGCTAAGTCAGCTGTGATCCCTCTGACTGATCTAGGTGTGGTGTACAGATGCAACCATGTAAGGCCTTGTCTCATAGCTGAAGGTCATCACTCTGGCTGGCGAAGGTCGATGTAGGCCTGCAGCCTCTGCTATAATGCGGATCTTCAGCTAATTTACTTTTGTATTCCAGACAAAATTGGGGCGGTTAACTAAACTGGAGGATTAGTAGTGAGGTTGGAGATGAAGCTCGTTGATAGCTAGTTCTGGTTGTTGTCCATTAAATATTGGCTCACAGAGGTTTTCAGGCCAAGTGATGGTATGACAAGCATTGACTTAGTTTTAGTATTATATATAGCAATATTAGTTTTAAATCGGTCTGTGATTTATTTTGGTTTAGCACCCTAAAGCGCATCCATCTATTTGCGGAAAGTTCTAATTGCAGGGCAAATTTTTCGCTAAATGACAAAACTAATTTAAAATCCTAATGTAATTATAAAATTGGTTCTGTTACACAGTACTTGAAACATTTTAACACAATGTCATCAGTTATTTCACTACTTCTGATTTACAAATGCAATATTCTGATAGCGTTCCTCAAGGGCGGGCAGTGTTACCTGACCTGCACCTCCTCTGCAGTCATCACATGACATGTCTGCTAGTGAATCGTCTGCAAGCTGACAGGCGCACCTCTGGTTTATTCATACAGTGTGCATTCATGCTCTGTCTGTGCTCTCGTTTAAATTAATATGTTGTTTTTTTTGTATCTGCTGCCTTGTTCCTAAATTTTAAAAACCCGGCGTGTACTTGCTAGGATCTACGCTTAGACACTGCTGGACCCAAGCTTGAATAATAATTAAAAAAAAAAAAAAAAACGGGTGTTAAAAAAAAAAAAAAACGTGTGCTTTGTCAGGAAAGAACATCGACATAAAAACTGCCAAAGAAAACATGCGTGACTAGCCAAAAGCCCCAACAACTAACTCTTTTCGGTAGCTGCTGATCAAGCATGCCGTTAGACATACAAAGCAGACGTCAATTGTGCGTGACTGGCTGCAGGAAGTGTAAATTCTGCTGAGTGTTCAGTGTGTTGCTGTTGAATAAGAATGTGGCAGCAAGGTGACATTGCTGCAAATGGAAACGGGACAGGGAAAGATATTCAAGAGTTCTTATACAATCACGTCGATGAATATTTGAACATTAACCTGATTTTCAGTATTATAACTTTGTACCACAAAGGATATGAAATTAAACTATTAAGATGTGTTCTAAGTGAAGCTGTAATCTCTCGCTCTGAAATTGTGCAAAATGAGCACTTAAAAGACTATAGTGGTGACCCAGACGCATCTGGCTAGATTCAGTGCTACCTTACAATGAGCACCACTTGACTGCTGCGCCTCATTTATATGCTCAAATCAAACCATTTGAACACTTATTAAAAAGCTGTTACCCCTCAAAAAGATGACTTGATACCAAAAGGACCCAACGCAACGCAACTGTGTTTTTAATTATTCATGTAAATAAACAACACATGTAAAGACTATCAAGTCTAACAAAAAATATTTCCATTTTTATTTATTGACACGAAGTCCACGTTGGAGTTATCGTCACAGGACAAAAGCATGGTGATAGTCAATGCATAGGCATAGATGGCTGCCAGTAGGACTGCATGTCTGGATTTATTGGATCTATAGATTTGTTAATGATGATCCTGACAACAAAGCAGCAGAATGATTGCTGAAGGGTTTCTCGCATTTTTACTCACTTAAACTCAGCCAAATGCTTCAAAACTCATGAAAGGATTTTCCATGGTGCAGATGATCAATGACTTGAAGCATATTGAGAAGCAACCAGCAAATTTTTGAGGTAAAGAGGTTGATGGTTCTGCAATAGCCAAGTCAGTCACCTCATATGTCCTAAATCCGATTGAGCATATGTTTCACTTCAGACAAAACTGAAAAGAAAATGTCCAAAAGCAGAACTGAAGACACCTGCAGCAAAGAAGTGGCAAAGCATCACCAGAAACAAAACCAGCTCTCCCTGCTGATGTCCACGGGTTCAAGATTAGGTTCTAATTTTTTAAACAAATTATTGAATATTTGGTATGTTAAGAAATGGGTCCCATGTTTAGTACAAAGGATACAGTAACGTTTTTCTTTATTCGATCTTAGCAAATAACAGTGCCCCGTCACTGGTATTAAAAAAAAAAAAAAAAAAAACATATGTAAAATCTGCAAGCACGAGTGATACAGTATCATGAGTCCTGTTATTGTTGAATATGAATATGAATGATGATATATTTTCAAAATATTCAATGTTATCCTTCAAAACCCTTCAAAATTCTAGCTAGTTCATTTGACCAGCATGAGAATAAATATGTTTTAATAAAAAAAGAAGTGCTTACAGGTATTTTTGCCTCTTCAGTCGTCTTTTGAAAGCCATCTTGAAAGAGCCAAAAAAGGCATGGAGGGCATGCTAAACACCATGACTTGATTTTGTTTGGATTAGCTTCGTCCAATTATCTCAGATAAGTGGCAACATAGTCAAAATTTAGCATATTTATTGGTTTCTAGACACGCAAATGTGACATTTTCTCCAGTGTGATGGTTAGGTCTAAGAGAGTTAAGTAAAAAAAACCCTCCCCTTTATCCTGCATGCATGCTAAGGTATTAAAAAAAAATTGTGATTGCCATGTTGTTTTCAAAGAGACAGCTTCTTGAGTCAACTCTGTCCTGACTTGATGAAAAAAGATAAAAGCTGTCCTGACAGGCTGTCTTTGCCTTGTTTTTGGAAGATGGCCCACTAGTGAAAATGTGCCCTTTTTTTTCTTCCTCATGGCCTGCAGCCAGTTTGCTTACTGCAATGGAAAAGTACTATTGGTATAAAGGGTGTAGCAGAGGCATAGAAAGCAAGTTAAAAGTTTGGGTGTGCAGTATAGAGGTTAAGGGCAGAAAACTGTAATAGAATGACATTATTTTTATCAATCTTTTTCTATCTATAACAAAAGAATTTTAGCCAATTAATCTTGGCTGTCTCATACAATAGACAATGGAAGGGCTGTTTGGCATAAACCCCTTTTCCCTTTGCCCCTCTCTCACCCATTTTCCTCATTAAATGTATCAAAGCTGGGAAGGCCAGTGTGCGCCAAAGGAGGTGGACAGGGCTGACAAAGAACAGTATAAAGGAACAAATAATTATAAGTACATGGGTGCTTGGTAAATGTGTCTTTTTTTATTTTTTATTATTAATTTTTTTTTTTTTTTGTAATTTACCAAGGTGGCCCATAATTCACTTTAAATTTGAGTTCAATCAAAATGCATGTACAGTACTGTATATGTGTTTTATTGTTGCGCAAAACCAGATTTACTGCGCCTCCTCCAGGCCAGTAATGGCAGCAAGTGGATATAATAATCGTGATTATTATTAGGGTGTTATTGAAACCTGAAATCTCTGGATCGCCAGTGAAACCAACTTCAGCGTCGTCATTGCATCCCACTCTTGACGCTTTAATTAAGATGCGTGGAATCTCACCGACTAGTAGAGTGAAGTAGATCGAAATTCTTCCAACCATTTTTTCCTTTTATTCACTTGCGAATACCAATAAGCAATAGTTAGTCCTACATATTTTCTGTCCTTCCACGCGGTAAAGAAATTCCAGAAGGTATGCGTTGCTGTAAATCTGGCCTGCGCGGACACTGCGTGAAGTGGCGTGGTTGATGAAAAGACATAATTTTGATGGGTGTGGCCGCGTCGAAATTGAGGGGTGCATCAAGCATAAACCAAGCTGCAGACGTTCTTGCAGGATTTGCTCGCTTCCTATTTCTTAAGCTTAATGATGTCTTAACCTTGCGTTTGTCCCCTGGTGGTAGGATGACCGTAAGTGCTTGATTCGACATGTACAGTGATCCCTCCTACTTTGCGGTCTCAGTACTTCGCGGGTTTTTCCAGGAAAAATCAAAAATATTTCAAAATAAAAAATTATTTTAAAAAATGTGAAAAAATGGAAAAAAAGGAAAAAAGGAAAAAGGTACATTATACAGTACTGTTTTCATCAAATAACTAAGTAATATTAATAACGATGTTAAGAATTCTTCAAGCGTTAGAGTTTGTGACGTTTATCTTATTTTGAAATGCATGCGTTTAATTTGTTGGGTCGCGTTGCATTTCCGTTTCCTCTTTTACGTTCTCTGTGCGTCATTCTCGTTACGGTGACGAGTGAATGACAACATAAGCTCATATTTATAGTTTATTATCATTTATGTTGATAACGCATGCTACTGCCTATGTTTAGTAAGCGATGAGTGATTATTCTGTTTATGTGTTTGTGTAGAGGTTGCACTTTATAATTAGTAGTTGTTGCTAACCCGCTAATGTTGGCTAAAAATACAGTAAATTCATAGATTAAAGTTCGGCAATATGTTAGTTTACTGACATGAAGATTGTTGTTGATTTGTTATTCAACAGATACTACATGATACACCATACATGAGCCAAAATAAATGCGAAGTTCAACGTGATGACTTGCGTACTCTTTCACCGGAGTCTTGGTGCAGATAACCAGTCCTGAGAACAAATTCTCAACAAACTAAGTAATATTAGTTATTTAATGAATATACAGTAATGTTAATAAGGATAATGTAATGTTAAATAATAGGAGGAAGGAAATAAAATAACAAAAAAAAAAAAAAGATTGTTTATGGTTACTGCAGCTATATTGGGGCGTACATAGAAATCTAGGAACTGATACCCTACTTCGCGGGTTTCAGACTTCGCGGGGGGTTGACACCCCCCTTTAACAGCGAAGTAGGGGGATGACACCCCCCATTAACAGCGAAGTAAGTAATCACTGTATTGGTAGGCGGCTTTTTAAATGTTAATATCGCCGATTTTCATCTTAATTCATCGTGGCAGCCAATATCGTGATCCGATTAATTGTGCAGCCCAATATGTGTGTGTGTGTGTGTGTGTGTATGTGTGTATATTTGTATATATACACACCACTGGTTGTTGCTTGTTTAGCTAAGATCAATCAATTTGAATTGATCTGTCCTTCTTCATAGCCTCATTTTGATTCATAAAATAAAAAAAATGTCATTTATGAACAAAAACGATTTTGATAGAAAAATAGAAGCTTTGGCAGGATCAACAAGGAATGAAACCTTGCCGAGGTGATTCCTGAGTTTTGTAAACACACAAAAGATGACGTAACGGTCAAGGAGAAATCAGGGAGCATACAGCCACAATGGCTTATATCCTCTCTCCTTTAATGACCTTCTTTGTGAAAGAGAGGAACGCAAAACTAACCCTAAACACAAAATGGTGGACAGGAGGTTTCAATTAAACCCTACCAAACGGCAAGGAAGTACTCATAACACATGTACTTTTCACATGTTAAAGTAAAAAAAGAATTTTTACCATTGTTTTGAGTTACATAAAATGTTAAGGTGTGCCTTTTTTTTTTTTTTTGTATTTTATTTTAGGTGTACCAATAATGGGTTTAACTTCGGCAGCTTTTCTTACATGAGTCAAACAAACCCCTGTAGCCACTCAACACTTAAGGAGATTATAGCAGTCTACAAGGACATTCAAAGTAGTGACAAGGAAGCCCTGCAGCGCCTTGAGCAACTTGACACGTGCGCACATGCTAACCGCTCACATTGTTATTGCTATGGTTTTGCAATTGGGAAAGAAACTTGCAACTACAGACATTTCATGATCCCTTATGTTCGAATACAGAGCAAGTTTTTAATGAGAGCCAACAGATGATTTCTTATAACGTACAAAGGCAGAGCTAATCGCAAGATCTTTAGGCCTCTTCTACTATTGTTCATTGCACCCAACACAAAGGAAAGAAGACCAAAAAAAAGGCGTGGAGAAGGGGCATCACATAGCTGAATGGATGCCATTGTGTCTGGTCTGATCTGATTGCAGTGTTCTACTCCAACTTTTATTTCATACCCCTCACTCCCTTCTCTCTGTCCGGTACAGTTGTCAAAACCTGTATTTTACCTACATTGCTCTGAAACCTCTCCTTCACATTAGATTTTCTGAGATTAATAAATATCACATTGGTAATCTCCACTCTTAACTGCCTTCATATACTGTTGCATAACATAACGTTTAGATCAGGGATGTCTAGCTCATTTTTATTGTGGGCCACATTGTAGTTATAGTTTCTGTCAGCGGGCCGGTTTGACTGTCGTCACATAAACTTTAAATGTGTTGGTAGCACATAGTTTACCTAGTTACTTACCCAGTTTTAAAATCAGAGGTCAGAAAAAAAACTTTCCAAATGAGAGATTGGGGGGAGAAATGCTTGTTTTTTTGTTTTGTTTTTCCCCCTCAATTTTTAAAAGCTGAAGACCACTTGGCAAGTTTGGTATTTTAGCCAGAAAAAGTCAAATCAGCATTTTGTGGGCCACATAAAATGATGTCTTGGGCCAGAGCTGGCCCATTAAAAAAAATAAGGTTAGGACCACTGCTTAAGAGTATGATATTAATTATTACAAGTAATAAGAGGATAACAAGCGGAATCTCATCAGTAGTTTGAAACAACCATTGTCATATTGTGTTTTTTTTTTTAATTGTTTCAGTTAACCCAGTACCCCTCAAGAAGCAGCAACCATGTCAGATCTCTGTGTTGGAATCAATGGGTGAGTTGTCACATACTTAGGTTTTGTGGTGTTGTATACAGTAATTCGTAATGTATGGTTGCTAAAGAGCAAGCTCACTGAACGGCAGAACGCGGCAAACATTGAAAGACGCAGCAATAGATAATAAAGATGCTATGACAAAAAAACAAAAATGGAGACACATTTACAAATAAAACACATGTAGAAGATGTTAGGTTCAAGCAACTAAACTTTTAATAAACAACAACCAGGAGCAAGACAACAAGGTTTTCTTTTTTGCAAGGAGAGCGGATAGGAACATGACCTTCTCAGATCTCCTTTTGGTCTGCTTACAGATCCTTTCTGCTACCTATTTATTCATTTGGGATGGCCCTAGGTACAAAAGAAATTGCTGCCCTAAAGGGTTTGGGAGATATCCTGGCAACAATGCAAACAATCAGTTTGTTATAGTGGGGGGTATAGGTGTGCTTCCATGCTGTGATTTTTTTTTTTTTTTTCGTCAGGACAGAAAGACCAACCTCATGCTTTTTAGAGGTTGCAGGTGAGAGTCCACGCTGTTCTGTCCTTGGAGACGAGACGTTTTGTCTCCTCACACATGCTTCACCAATAGCTCCAACAGAAAATATCCATGTCTACAGTTCTAATATACATGTTGCAAGAGCAAATATGGGATAACCTAGATAGTTATAATTATAACTGCCAATAATCATGCTGTGATGAAGGTAGGGCCGGACCTTTCTTTCCCTCCACACTTTGACCAAGGTGTCTGCTGAGTCTAAAAAAGTGGCCATTCAATAAGCCTAATTCTGTTGCCAAGTTAACCAATAATCATCATGAAGTCAACCAAACTGAAAAAGCAAAAACCTCATTCATTCATACTCATTCGACTATTTTTAAAGGGACATTGTGTAAAATCGAATTTTTCAAAATGGGTCTCAATTGACAGCTAACACTGGATATATTAGGAATGAGGTGAGAAACTCGACGCCATTTCACTCTGATAAATAATATATTAGAATGAGAAGAGTTTTTGCTTGATTTGACTTGTAATTTAAAAAAAAAGTGCTTGACATTTTAAATGTTAATATTGCCAAGGATCACCTTAATCATGGCAGCCAATATTGTGATGTGATTAAAATTTGATTAATTTGCCTCATATTTTGTCGTTGCTTCTGTTTTGAGCTTGCTGTTTTTTGTTGTTGTTGTTTTGTTTTGTTTTTTTAACTTCTTACTAATCTAAACTGAGCTGCATTGTGACCATTGTCTTAAATCCTAGAAATGTCAAGGGAACTAAAATAGCTCTGTCCTTTTTTTTCTAGCTTTGGTCGTATTGGCCGCCTTGTGTTGAGGGCCTGCCTTCAGAAAGGCATCAAAGTTGTGGCCATCAATGACCCCTTCATTGACCTGGAATATATGGTGAGATATAAGATGTTCTGAAATGTGTTTTGGCCCATGTTGGTATTACAGTACATATAGGATTTGATATTGAACCGTGCAAAGCTTCAAATACTGAATTAGGCTTTACCTTCTTTATCATACTTGTCATTCAGTTCAATTATGTGACCACTGATCAAAAACTTGCATACTGAGCTATATCTTTGCACCCGCCTCTTAGGTCTACATGTTCAAGTATGACTCCACTCATGGCCGTTACAAGGGGGAAGTGCGCCATGAGAATGGCAAGCTCATCGTGGATGGCCACGCAATCCATGTCTATCAGTGGTAAGTGTAGACAAATTTGAACGTACCAGTCATATTTGTTAGCAGCAATGTGATGAGTGGTCGCCAAAAACCACAAGCTGCGCAATAGTCATCTACCCAGTGACGCCGCTCCCCTTCACCGGCATACGCGCATGAAGCCCCCAGTTCACTGTTGCCTCACGCAACAAAATGCCAGTGAACCAAGTGTGGCAAAACACTTATTCTGTGCTGGTGTGAACAGAGCATCATATTCACTGATGGATTATTGTAGTATTGTATAAGGTGGATTTGAACTCTGGTCTCTGAACTGTGAGGTGGACGTGATAACCACTGCTCGACTGAGACGCTCTAGCATAGGTGTCAAACTCCAGTCCTCGGGGGCCGCTATCTTGTATGTTTTCCATGCTTCTCTCTTAAACACACCTGATTTGATTAGCTCATCAGAAAGCTTTCCTTTGGTTTTTCATCTCCAATTTCATCTCCAATTTTCCACCAGGTTTATGTGGAAGCAGTATGCTGAATATTTATCTGTAACTATGTGCATTAAAGATCTGTTTGTTTTTGTTAGTGTTAAAGATCTTTTCCTCTTTATCTGACCAGTATGAAACCAGCTGAAATTCCCTGGGGGAAGTCTGGCGCTAAGTATGTTGTGGAGTCTACTGGCGTCTTCCTCAGTGTGGAGAAGGCTTCTGTATGTACCTGAGCATCCAGTACACGCATGCACATACAGTAATGTCTGCATCTTTATCCAGTTTTTAAAGTGTGCCCTTTCCATCCTGGCCCTAGGCTCACATCGCTGGTGGGGCTCAGCGTGTGGTTGTGTCCGCTCC
The DNA here is from genome assembly GCF_059441005.1 of Hippichthys cyanospilos. Classification (NCBI taxonomy): domain Eukaryota; kingdom Metazoa; phylum Chordata; class Actinopteri; order Syngnathiformes; family Syngnathidae; genus Hippichthys; species Hippichthys cyanospilos. The sequence goes on from NC_142371.1 coordinate 13,650,210, forward strand.
CTCACCTGATGCCCCTATGTTTGTCATGGGCGTCAATCAGGACAAGTACGATCCCTCCTCCATGACAATTGTCAGGTATATGAGTTTCTTGAAGTTTTGTTTGTGCGGGTGACTTACGTGACTCGTCATCAATGATCACGTGTGTTTCTGTTTACAGCAATGCATCTTGCACCACCAACTGCCTGGCCCCGCTGGCCAAAGTCATTCATGATAACTTTGGCATTGAGGAAGCCCTCATGGTAAACTACAGTATTACAACAATATTGCCAAGCTTACCTATGTTTAGAATGTGATCTGTTTGTATTTATAGTATTTTTGCTAATTTAATGAGATTTAAAGTTAAGGTTTTTTTCCCCCTTTTGTAGACTACAGTCCATGCTTACACAGCCACTCAGAAGACAGTGGACGGTCCCAGTGGCAAGGCCTGGCGCGATGGCCGTGGAGCTCACCAAAACATTATTCCAGCCTCCACCGGTGCCGCCAAGGCGGTGGGGAAAGTTATTCCCGACCTCAACGGGTAAAATTAAATGAAAACATGAAGACATGAACTTTATGCAAGTTTACTCACAAACACAAAGAAGTAAGGAATTGTAAATGTGTTCTTGTCTCCAGGAAGCTGACAGGCATGGCGTTCAGGGTGCCTGTGGCTGATGTGTCTGTGGTTGACCTGACATGTCGCCTGTCCAGGCCTGCATCTTATGCTCAGATTAAGGAAGTTGTCAAGAAGGCTTCTTTTGGACCAATGAAGGGAGTGCTTGGTTACACTGACGATCAGGTGACTCAGAAAATGTCAGTTTTTTAACTTAAATCAGAAGAAACTGACTGCTTGTACTGTTTTGAACAGGTGGTGTCCTCTGACTTCATTGGTGACACTCACTCCTCCATCTTTGATGCTGGTGCTGGCATCTCCCTCAATGACAACTTTGTGAAGCTCATTTCTTGGTTAGTTGTTTTTGTCTGCATTTTTTTTCTAAACTTGAATTAAATTATTCGAAATGGGAAACAATACATTCAATGGACTAATTCTTTCATGTGTTTGTTCCCTGTTCCAGGTATGACAATGAGTGTGGCTACAGCCACCGTGTTGCTGACCTGCTTTTGTACATGCAGAGCAAGGAGTAGACACTTGGCTGTGCTGTAAGCACATCCAGAAAGGGACCACCCCAACCACGCTCGTACTCCCTTCTTTCTCTTAAACACAGGCTCAGCCCAATAAACCTGTCATAGCATCTATCCCTTAGCGCTTTTTTTTTCTGTACGAGTTGAAAAAGAAATTGTTACATGTTCAGATTTAATCTTGCCCCGACCCCCCCACCCCCCACCCCCACCCTTTAATGATGAGAGGATGGGCTGGTGACAGTTATTGTGTCTGTGTATCCCTGCCCTCAGTACCTGCTACCACCCTTATAGATGTGTTGTTATGGCTCAATACTGTTGTTAACTGCTGTACTCATCTCCATGTTGGTGTGTTTCATAGGCTTATTCACCATTGGAAGGAGGAAGGGCAGGCTAACTGTAACTCCTCTATAGAAAAATGAGATGAAAATAAATAAAAATAAATCAAACTCATATTGTTTACTTGGCATGTTTATTTACTAATGCATTTCGGGTGAGCGAAATATTCACCATTAAGACGGCGTATAGTTAGATGGTGTGCTGGTGACTGTCTTGGGATGCCGTGAGTTGGTGCGGGGAATACTTAATAGATCTCAATGCCACCATCGCTGCTTCCATTTATGGTTCTTTCTCAGCATTTGAAGTCACTGATAATTAATAAGCTCCTCGATGGCAGACCCCTGGGCGTAGACGAGATCCGCCCAGACTTGAAGATCAGCACCTCTAAATATGGGACCTGCCCATTATAAAGAAGTTCAGGAATCTCAGGGTCTTGTTCTTGAATGAGGACAGAATGGAGCAGGAGATCGACAGGCGGATTGGTGCATCGTTTGCTGTCAAAGCGGACCCATCGGTTTGTCATGATGAAAGAGCAGAGCTGAAAGGCGCTCCCGATTTAATGATCTAGATCTACGTTCCTACCATAGCTTCGAGAAACTTTTGGTCACGACCTACAGCTCGTGACCAAATGTTTCCTGAAGCTTTTGTCAGCCAGGAATGGCTCAATCGAGCCACTATTCCTCCATATTGAGAGCCAGTTGAGACAATTGGGGCATCTCATTCTGGGCGTGGGAGACGGCCCCAGGATGGCCTCTGTCTCTGCTGGTATGGGAACACCTTGGGATACCCCTGGAGGAGCTGGACGAATTGACTGGGGAGAGTGCAATCTGGGCTTCCTTGCAAACGCTGTTGCCCCCACGACCCAACTCCTCATAATACAGTAGGTAATGAAAGGATGGAACAACAGTTAAGCGACACCACACGAGAGAAATCGATGTTGTATTCAAATTTATTTGAATTACTGGTTCTGTCATATTCCAAAATAAAGTCAGATGTTAGCATATGTCATATTTTGATTAAACACAGATTACTAGTTTGCCTTCGTAAAAGTCTACCGAAATCAGAGAAGCATAAAAACCCGGAGATTCCTTTTGAGCTGTGACGAGTGTTTTGGATGAAGGAAGTCTGGGTTTTCCTGCTAAAACTACTACTCCGCGACCCGACCACGGGTCAGTAGGGAGGCGACCCGACCTCGGATAGGGAGAGGAAAGGGGAATGGAAGAATATGTGGATGGGTTGAAGGACGGACGGATTTACGGAGTTTTCGTCTGGTGTTTATGTGAATCGTTGAGCCCTAGCGGAAGCATAGTCGGAGGGATTTTAACGTAGAGCTACATTAACTTCCGGTTATCATTTGGTGCCACACGACATTCTGCTTTAACCTCATTTGTGTTGTTGTAAGTCACGTCTTGCTAATATAATGTTTTGTGCAAATAACCTATCCACATGCTAATTTTTGTTGAGTAAATTGAGATGAATATGTGTTTGAATGTATATCGTGTACCGTGTTCGTGGCTCGATTGACATGCGCGTGATCAATGTGCTTGATCCAGTCTCATCCAGTCATTCATTCACTTACTGCGTGAATTACACTTGTTGCATTGTAATGTACAATACTGTATCTGTCCAGTGACTGTATCTGTCCAGTGGTGTGAACAAACGTGGTGATATGTCCTTAAACATAGGTCGTATGGACTAATACTTGTACCCTCCTCTTCTTTTTTATTTTTTATTTTTTATTTTTGACAGGCGACCAGATTATTTCACCAGCCGTCATGACCCTGTTTCATTTTGGAAATTGCTTCGCCTTGGCGTATTTCCCTTACTTTATAACATACAAGTGCAGTGGACTGTAAGTGCATCGCAAAGCTTCATCAATACATCCACCTAATACATTTGAAATGAGTATATATTTATTATACTATTGAGATATGGTATATCTCTTTTTGTAACCACGCCTTGTTTTAAAGGGACACTGTGTAAGATTTAGACTGTTTTTCATCACTAACAGCAGGATGTTCTGCATTTACCATTGTTCCTTAACAAATATGGCAGCCTCTGGAGAAGTGCCACCCCCCCATGTAATATAATTTAATGATAACTAGACCTAGTTGGTCGTTAAGGACACACTTTATTACAAGTTTTTGAAATTAATAATCTGTTACTTTATTGCTTTTTAATGAAAAACGGTCTAAATCTTACACAATGTCCCTTTAAAAATGGTCGCTAATGAGGTTTTTCCTTTTCCAGTTTGATTGACTCCATCATGATTATTGGTTAATTTGGCAACAGAATTAGGCTTATTGAATGGCCACTTTTTTAGACTGAGCAGACACCTTGGTCAACGTGTGGAGGGACAGAAAGGTCCAGCCCTACCTTCATCACAGCATGGAGATTATTGGCAGTATAATTTGGCTTACTGAATTGTATTTCCAGTAAAACGTAAATTCCCCCAGCTCAAGATGTATAGTGAGCATTATGAGACATCATCTGACATTCCAAGTTCTGGTGCTTACCCACAAACAGTGACATTGACTGAGAGAATATAACACTCATGAAAGAGCACGGTCAACTTCTTTTGTGGCCGTTAGAGTGCAGTGGAAGTTAATACAGTTTACATTCAAATAGCAGGGAAAAAGTGATCTTGTAACAGCATCCCCATCAATGGCTCAAGCAGTTCTTCTGCTTGGAACTGGATGGTCTGATGATGTCATCAAACATGTTTTCTCGTACGTATATGATACACTTAGCAATGAAGCACGAGTTGATTTTTAAGAAATTGGTAGTTATTTGGACATGTTGATTTTGCTTTGCCCTCCCTTGTAGTGGAGAAAAAGGGGTTGGCTAATCAGCTTAGTGATGCCAGCTTTGTAAGGGTCTGCAAAATCGTATTACTGTTGTGCAAATGGTCACACTTAATCCTAACAAGCAAAATGTTAAGATTGTTTTCTTCTAATAACTTAAAGTATCATCTTTTTTCCCCCTTGTGTGTCTGATATTTAGTTCAGAGTATAACGCTTTTTGGAGGTGTGTCCAGGCTGGAGCTACATACCTCTTTGTCCAACTCTGCAAAGTGAGTAAAGCTGATTGAGGAACGCTCAATGAGAAAAATCTATAATTACATTTCAACACAGCTTGATCAGTCTTTATATAGAAAAATAGCAACTAAAAGAGATCCTGATGTGTGTATTTTAGTCGATGTAAGTGTATCTACCTAAACTACAGACGTTGACTGGACTTTTTTTTCTACTAATTCCATGTTTAACAAGTGTATTTTAAGAAGATCAATTGGTCCCATTTGAAATTTTAAAGATAATACATGGCATTTTAATGATTCTTTTCACATTACGAGATCCCTAGCCTTTTATTCAGTATACTGTATTCATTATATTTATTTCTTAATAATGCCTTTATTGTAGAGCTGCACATTAACATGCGACATTAACATTTGAAAAGTCAAGCACTTTTTTTTTCAATTACAAGTCAAATCAAGCACTACCAACAGAGGGCAATGTTTCCCACATGTTCACATGACAAAAGTCTCACTTTTCTCACCCTAATATATTATTGACCAACGTGAAATGGCGTTGAGTTTCTCACCTGATTCCTGGTATTTACCGTGCTCGCTCAATTGAGACCCATTTTGAAAAATCAAATTGGCAAAAAAATGTAATTAATTCAGTTTGAAATGACTGAAAATGACATTTTGACTTTGAATTTATTCAAATTTGCTTAAAATAAATATTGTGCTTATGTTGCCCTGTGTGCCAGTTTTTTTGCCATTAATTATTTAATTTATTCATTTTAGTTTATTATTATTTCTAAGTATCAAGCCTTAAAGCCTTGTTTGTATACTGCTTGTTTAAAAAAAAAGAGGGCAATACATAGACACATTTGACCAAACATGATGAATAATCATGATGAATAATTGTGATTTCAATATCGACCAAAATAATCATGATTATTATTTTGTTCTTAATTGTGCAGCCCTACTTTATTGTGAAACTTTTAATTTTTTACTCTATTGACTCAGGTATTGACCCCTTCAAAAGATGTTTCAAACCAAGGAGCCAAATACCACCAAAAACTGTCTGGATCATGTTCCCCTAAGAACATGTGAAACCCTTGTATAATTTTTTGCTCTTAATTGTTTTTGCCAGATGTTGTTCCTTGCAACATTTTTCCCCACCTGGGAAGGAGGAGCTGGCGTTTACGACTTTGTTGGGGTAAGTGCCAGTGACGTTGTGACATCATGACACAATATGCTGTCGCAAAAATGAGGTTGATAAAAGTTGTGTGAACAATTACGCCTTCATAAATACAGTATAGATAGAATGACCTCTGCTGAAGCTGAAAATAGTTCAACCTCGAGTTACAAACGTAATTGATTCAGTGTGCCTGTTTGTAAGCTGAAACTTTAATAAATCAAGGTAATGTTTCCTGTTGAAATGAAACGAATCTTATGTATTCCATTCCAGTCCCAAAAATTAAACCTAGCAAGTTATACTTTGTTTTTTTACAAACAAAGTTAAAAAAGAAAACTCAAAAACAAGTGAAAAGACACTATTATACATACAAATGACCTAACTAGTTAATTACTCATTAAATAGCTGTATTTAAGCCTCTCCACTGAAACAGTGTTCTTTCATTAAAAATGTGGAGAAATTCATGTCTTCAAAACTTTTTGAATTTTGGCATAGTGATCCAGGAAAAAATGTGTTTGAGACATTATATTACCATTTAAAAGACTAGTTTGCTATTTCTTTTGATCATGTATATAAATATTCAAGACGATGGACATCGCAGCTCATGTAAAAACATGGAATTGCTCAAATGAGAATCAAGCGCTTGCTGATGGTCCTAAATGCTTGATGAATGACAGCGTTCCTTTGACTTCATGTAGCAGCGTAATGTCATGCCTGTGTGGGTAGGCTGGGTTTTGTTATGAGTTTTTGACGAAGTGTTTTGTGGGGTTTCTATTTACTACTGTCCGGGATCATGTTCTGTTTTCCTTGTTAGTCGAGTTAGTGTGATTTGTTTCCGTTTGTCCCCTTTGTGCTTAGCCCTTTGGTTTCTTCTGCCTCATGATTCCCATTAGCCTATGTCTATTTAAGCTTCAGTTTGGTGTTAGTCAGTGTCGGGTCATTGTCTTAAGCCCATGTCTCTACCTCGTTATTTCTTCATCGTTGTTTTTGCCCCGTGAGTTTGGTTTTGGTATACACTTCTTGTGTTACTTTTTGTGATCCTGAGTTGACCGCTTTTCGCCCAGTGTCACCATCTGAATAAATGATTTTGTTTGAGCACATCTCCCGGCTTCCCTGCCTTTTTCGGATCCACCTTTTCCCACACACCTCGCCAATATGGCTCGCAAGCATGACACGTAAAAAGATTTCTAAAAAATGAAAATTTGTCAAAATGCAAATTGAGCTTTCTGTACATTGAAAATAGCATTTGTAGGAAACTTTTTTTTTACATTATAATACCCCTGTTGAAAACCTGATGAGGAAAAAAAAACTTCACATGAAAGTAAAACAGCATAACTTTGTCAATTCTGAACATATTTCTACAAAACTTCACACATAAACGTACTTGGCTGTACTGAATTCAATTTTGCTCTCTTCTTATGAAAATGTTGTTTTAAAGCCCTTACTTATCATACAGTCAAACTAACTATAGTAATAATATGTCCTAGGTGACTATAAAGTCTCGTTATTTTATTGCACAAATTGAAAGACGTGATGGTGAATCTCTTCCATACTTCTTGTTTTGTTGAGTCTGAACATCCAATTTTGTCTCAATAAACCAGGGTTCACGTTGTGTATTTCGTGAGGATTAGCTATTCTATAGTGGTTCAGTGAATCAGTTTGCTTCCATCAACAAAGTATACGAAACACAAAATTTTAATATAAATAAAAACTTTTGTAAACAAATATTCAAATGAAATAAATCTAATTCAAATATTTCAAACACTGCCTTTGTAATAAATTGTTTGAACTGTAAAGAAACTGTGGACAATGTACTGTTCTTAAAGTTTCTTTATGGACACCTGTTTCGGTAGTTGGTTCAGATAGTGATGCGCTGAAGGACCTAAATCAGGATATTTTTACTCTTTCTGTTTTTCTTTCGGTGTTTGTCTGTTTTGATAAGGAATTTATGAAAGCAACAGTGGACCTTGCAGACCTGTTGGGCCTCCATCTTGTCATGTCACGTAATGCCGGCAAAGGAGAGTATAAAATCATGGTCGCCGCTATGGGTTGGGCAACTGCAGAGCTTGTAATGTCAAGGTTAGAATTGTGTCTTTTTCCCTTTTTGTAAATTTACATGCGTGACTTGATTTTGCTTTAATAAAACAAATAGCTCAGTTGCATCAAATGAGTGTTTATATCAAACACTTTGCTTGTGGTTCTGCAGATGTCTTCCTCTCTGGGTTGGAGCTAGAGGAATCGAATTTGACTGGAAATACATTCAGATGAGCTTTGACTCCAATATTAGTTTGGTGAGTGTGTCATTTATGTTCTTACCTCTGGAAATATATTCAGATGAGCTTCGACACTAAAATTAGTTTGGTGAGTGTGTCATTCATGTTCTTACCCCTGGAAATGTATTCAGATGAGCTTTGACACTAATATTAGTTTGGCGAGTGTGTCATTTGTGTTCTTCTCCTTGCCTCTCACTCCTTTTTGCAATTACAGCAACACGTGAAAAGGTACAGTAGTTGTTTGTATGATTTCTTTTCGTTGTGTCTGTGTTCAGGTCCATTATATTGCGATGGCTGCAGTAGTCTGGATGTTTACACGTTATGATCTTCCCAAAACCTTTAGGCTTCCTGTTACTGTGCTGCTAGCACTTTGTGTCTACAAATCTTTCCTAATGGAGTAAGTGCATCCTAACACACTCATTATTGTATTTTCACGAAATGAGCACAAAGAGCATCTAATCGGTTCATTGGGATTCTCCTACATGTTGTGGAAAAGAGCAAACTTAATAACATCCAAAAAAGGCTTTCGAGTTTGCGCTTACAATGCAATTATGTTTAAATTGCATTCAATTTTAAAGAGACGTGTGTTTTGAGTATAGAGTGAACCCTCGTTACTTCGCGGTTCCACTCTTGCAGATTCGCCAAATTGCGTTTTTTTTTTCTCCATTACCCGGATTCACCACATCGCAAATTTTTTTTCAATTACGCGGATTCACGACTTCAAGATTTTTTTTTTCATTACAAATTGAACTTTTGCAATAGCTCCCAAGCATGCACCTCCCGCGAAGGCTTGCACTGAGCCTAAACGCCAACAAAAAATGATGACAATTGCTGATAAGGTGATACTTCTCTATGGAAGAAGTTACGCGGCTGTGGCCCACCATTTGGGAATCAACAAATCCACAGTTAGTGACATTAAGGACGAGTGAACATTACAAGACTGCTGCCATCACCTTTGGCAATTCAGCAAAGCCAGTTGTTACAGCTCGTAATAAAACGATCATCTGTATGGAAGCTGCTTTAGCAATCTGGATTGTCGACTGCCGACGGAAGAAGCCCTTCCTTTTGAAGTCTCGCACAGCTGCGGTCATATCAGTAGCGACCCAGACGTTGAAATAAAGTCTAATCTGTACATGATAAATACCGTTTTACTATGTCTCTCTCTGCCCCGACAATGTGTGTGCATGTGCGTCTTTTGCTGTGGGTGCGCTTCTTGATCAACACGAACACGCGCCGTTTAACTCATGAAGCGCACACCGGCGCTGTTGTCAACACACAGGCAGAAGTCAGAGACAGTAAGGAGCAAACGGTCCACTTGACCATTTGTAATCTCTTACATAGATTTATTTTATAATAAAATGGTATTTCAAGTGTAAACTCAACATTGTTTGATCATGTACAGATTAGACTTTAATTCAACGTCCGGGCCGCTACTAATATGACTGCAACTTCATGAGACTTCAAAGAAAGGGCTTCTTCCGTCGGCAGTTGGCAATCCAGATTGCTAAAGCAGCTTCCATACGGACTATCGTTTTATTACGAGCCCTAACTACTGTCTTCGCTGAATTGTCAAAGGTGATGGCAGCTGTCTTCTAATGTTCGCCTTGTCCTTAAAGTAGCGAACGGTGGATTTGTTGACTCCTAAATGGCGGGCCACGGCCGTGTTACTTCTCCCTTCGAGAAGCTGCACGTGACTTCAAAGGAAAAGGGGAATAGTTCACTGCACTACAATGTATAAGGTTTAATAATTTAAGATTTAAGTAAATATGTGTACTGCAGTAATATTTTTTCTTAAATAATGCATATAGCGGGAAGACTTTTCACATTAAAAACGAATGTCTTGAAAAAATGGTTTGGTTTTTTTTATGTGAAAAGGGGCGGCACTACTTTGCGTATTTTCAGCTTTTGCGGCGGGTTCTGGAACGCATTTACCGAGATAAACGAGGGTTCACTGTATAATGGTATTTTTTTTTGATCAAGGGGATTTACAGAGAACACCCTTGCAAGATTAAATGCTAATTTAACTTAAATAGTAAATAAAATCCTAATTATATATACAGAAATTGCACAGATATACACACAGTTTTAAAAAAAATTATACATTTTGCATATTGAATTATATTAAAAAAAAGGGGGGGGGGGTTTGACTAAGTGTTTCTATCGTGTTGTTTTTGCACCACGTTTGACAAACTGTAAGCCAGTAATGTTCCTTCATTAATTATGAATCAGAGTGAATGGAGAATGCAGTGTATTGTATGCAGATGTGCCCTAACGTGACTTAATAACAATTATAATAATGCATTTCTTTTGCAATTTCAATGTGTTTCTACCTATTTAAATGCCGACCAAGGAAACATGTCGCCTTACAAAAAACAACTTTGGGAGTATTTGAAAGCGTTGTTTGAATATCGGGTAACTTGGAAAGTTGGGATAAGCTATTTATTACACTGCAAAATGCAGTTCATTTTCTGAATAACAAACTGATCATTTGATTTTCAAAATTCAATAGTAAAGGCTTTTGTTTCCTTTGAAATACTTGTTTTTTTAAAGAAGCGTTTAGAAAGATTCGAAGTTTCTTGCTAAACGAAAGCAATGTCAGGCCTTGCATGTACCGTATATTGCGCACTATAAGGCGCACTCGTTTATAAAGCGCAGCCTCAATTAATGACGTATTTTAAAACTTTTCCATATGTAAGGCGCACCGCATTATAAGGCGCAACAGTAGAAGCAGTCAAACTTAATTAGTAGATTACAAACCAGCTTTCTGACAACTCCATTCACTCCCAAAATGAATAAACAACTGTCTTATGTTTTATTTTATTAGTATTTCCGTGACAGTTTATCTTTTAACAGCAAGGTATAACATGTAGTGCAACATTTATATCAGGAAACTTTTCCTCCAGTGCAATCACAATATAGTAATACTCAAAGTGATAACAATAATAACAAGTAATAACTCTAAACTCTCAATAGCATAATAACTCAATGTCAACACACAAAAGAAACAGGTAAAGCTTACTTTATCAATTCATTCCCCATCTCCAATCTCAATATTGATCCATATATAAGGTGCACCTAATTATAAGGTGCACCATCAGCTTTTAAAATAAATAAATCAGGCTTTTAGGTGTGCCTTATAGTGCGGAAAATACATCTTTGATAGCCTCTTGCCTTGATAGCTCTTGCCTTCATCACTTGTGCAGCTCATGTATTTTGTCACTTTCTGTCTGTTATCTTTGGAGTTAAAGTGAACCCAGTGGTGGGTCTGTTTTCAAACTAAGGGCTGTTTTAAGCCTTCTCCATTCGTCAAACACCTCTGATGTTTACTCGCCATATACTCCAACTCCCCTTAGAACTGGGAGGTTCAAGTTGCGAAGTCAGAAAAAAAAGACCTCAACTTCACTAAAACAAATTCATCACTTTCAACAATCTCTGTTGTTTATATATTCATCTCGGGCACTTAAGGTCATAAATCTGTGTGGTAGGATAAATTTAACTTCCCACCTTCGAATGCAGCATGAGCGCAGTCAGAGTTCAAATTATTTATTGTAAGTGCCTAAATAGGCTTATTGCGATTGTTATTGTGGCTGCTCTTTGTACATATCAAGGCATTGCTTGATAAAAGGATTTAGTACAACAAATCAAAATATTTCAATTGGAAAGCCGACAAATCTGTGTATTACATAAAAATACAAAGTGTCTTAATATTGTGACTTAAGAATGATCTCATGGTATGCAGTCAAATCGTACATGATCCAAATGTTCACATTGAAGAAATGGTGTCTAAAATTGAATTCAAGTCAACTTGAAGTGAATAAAAGCTCAAATTGCTCAGAGAAAAAACAATGTCTATGCACCGGTTGTGAACAGCCAGGATTATTGAGCTCAAAACTGAAGGTAGCCTATAACAGGAAGTTTCAAATGCATGTTCTCTGTACACAATGTGAATGTTTCTTTTATGTCCCCATCCTCTTTGTACAGGTTGTTCATCCATGCCTTCGTCTTGGGTAGCTGGACCGTGTTGTTGGTGAAAGCTGTGCTGACTGGTGCTATCTCTCTTTGCTCACTATTTCTATTTGTCACCCTGGTGCACAGTAACTAAATTAAAGTCCAAAACTACTTGTATTGAGTAGTCTAACTCCGTGACCACCAATTGATAATCAGGCCAGTTCATCCAGGCCTTTTTATTTTTTCTTGGAAATGGTGGATCTGCACTGGAACTTTTTTTTTTCGGTGGTGGAGGCAGGTGACCTCAGAAGACATTCTTAGTTGACTGAAAGGCTCAGATTTTGTGAGGTGTATTTTTTTTTTTTTTTATCATTACAAATTAAGTCTAGAAGAAATATTTATGTTCTGCCTTTTTAATAACTAGATTACCAACACATTTTGATCTGTATTTTTGTTGTGGAGTTTTGGAAAGTCATTTACTGTATTTAGAAACACAAATGTGTGTGTGTGTGTCATGTTGTAAGAACTAAGAATAACAATTGAGCAACCAAGTAATGATGATGATCACATTTCATTACAGCATTTGACCTGTATGTGATACATAAATATGGAATATTAGCCTAAGAGAATAATAAACCTGATAATTCACCTAAGTGCACCAAAATACTAATTGATTTTTATAATGTCTACATAAAGAAAATACCTGGGACACATTATTGCAAGAGCAAAACGTATGATAGGAGTCTCTTATTGTTCTTTTTTGAATATGAATTAAACACATTCTTTCATGACTCTTACGACTGCATTTTTTTTTTTTTTTTGCTTATGTTTGAAAAAAAAGTTTTAAATTTGAACAAATCCTTTGGAACCCTTTGGATTGAGGATAATTTAAAAATAATCTGTTGCCATTAATGTGTAATGCTAAACCATTCTTACTCCCAATTAGTGATTATCAAGGAATTGTCGATTATTTAGTGCTTTTTAGTGACAACAATTGAGCAATGCTACAAAGAGGGATTGATGATGTATTCACCAAACATTTGAAATTGAGTTATTGGTTCAGTCTGCTTTCATGAAAGACTACAGAAATAGAATCATCAAAAATCATGTTGAGAGGCCTTTTAGCGCTAAACAATTCCTCGATTTACTAATAATTGTCGATTAACTTGTCGCTTTATCAATTAACTTTGACAGCTCTTGTATCAAACCCCCAACCTTTTTTTCAGGGAGTAACCTGAGGAAATTATACACACACACACCCTTATTTCTTTTTTTTCTGTTTAATTAAAAATGCCTACTTTAACTAAAGCTACATTTGTTTGAACAAAAATTGTATTTATTTTCATGTGATTTTCTTGATAACCAAATTCACCTCCAATTTCTTTCATAAGCATGGTATTATACTGCCAAAGATGGGGGTTTTGGACTCCATGTTTTCTATTGTCGGTCATATGATATACAATGGGTGTCACAAGGTATTTCAAGGAACTATGCACATTCATGAACACTGATACAATACTTGTGTAAATTTGTTAAGGTTAGAATACATCTAATTTACATTTGTAGTACAGTACAACGTAGGAAAGACATCAAGTAATAAACGATTTTAAAACACTTAAGCAAGTAAAATGCCGTTGCATATTTTCATTGTGGTGCAGAGCAATAGATGAGTTAAAAGTGTGAGGAAGTCCAGATGTTTTAGTCATTCAATAAATTCGAACAATGTGAATGACTAACATAATTATTGGATTTAAGCTGTTTTTTCAGATGGGCTTTCAAAAGTAGGATATGATACTGTATATGGGGGGATTCTCTTTGTCTATAAAGGATTTTATTTCTGATGTTACAGCCCCGGGTGGCTTGGTGGAGCACTGGTTAGCATGTCCACCTCACTGTTCAGGGACCCAAGTTCCAATCTGCCTTGCTCCGGCATTCCTGTGTGGAGTTTGCATGTTCTCCCCTAGCCCACATGGGTTCTTTCCAAACATTCTGCTTGCATGGCAGGTGTATTGGACATACGAAATTGAAGTTTGGTGGGATTGGATGCATGCATATTTTTTTGTCCCTGTGCGCCCTGCAATTGGCTTGCTACCAGTTCAGGGCGTTCTCCGCCTACTCCCCACAGACAGCTGGGAAAGGCACCAGCAAACCTGTGATCCTAGTGAGAATAAGCGGCTCTAGAAAATGGATGGATGGATAGATGTTACAACCCGAACCAAAAGAACTGATTGTGCAAAGGTGGTGTGTCTAAAAGGGCCTCTTTGTCACCAATGCAAATAGCTACAGTATGGTAATTCTGCCAGAAATGGGCTCTAATTATTTTGATGTTGGTCATCTAACGTGAAAGAATCATAGCATGTAAGAACATTTTCACTGCTTTTATTGGTCAGGCGGTCCTTATGTGTAAAATTGAATAAATGTTTAACAAGAAATACAAGAAAACATTGTGGTCTCTTCATTTTCCCATCATTGTATACTCATCCTGGATAAGCTACATGTAATTCCCACAAGTAGTATTTGTACAAGTACGTGTGCATCGATGAATGAAAAGTAATAGCAGTGGTTTGCTTTGGTTCTCAATCAACAACAAAACAGATCTGTTGGACACAACTATAGTCTACATGAACTTTCCCATTCTTCAATGAACCACCCTTCTCCCCCAAGCTAAACTAATACTAACTCTTGTCATGAATTCTGGGAACATTTTAGGACTGATGGATCAGAGATTTTCCAAGTTTTCTCCAAAGATGGACAGGATTGCCATTTAGTGCATTTATCAAAAAAATTGAGATGTACTGAAGAAGTTGATGCTCCTGAATTAAAAACACATGTCACACATCTGTCCCCTCTGCAAGTTGATCCCACGATGTCTGCTATTTTGTCCCCCATACACACGCCGCATGCACATACGTACACACACAAACACACATCCCTTTCCACATTAGCGGTTACTTCAGGGGGCCAACAAAGCTTGCATTTTGAACAGACCTCAATGCTCCTGGCTGTTCACAACCCGCGCATACACATTGCTTTCTCTGTTGACACACAGTGGCTTGTGTATGCGAGAATAACAGATACTTGGCAACACTAATGGCCTGACTAATGCTGTGCACATTCCTCTGTGAATTGAACAAGTGTGACCCTGCATCCCTAACTACAGACTGTCTGCGGCTCTTAGTCTTAAATTAGATTTGACTAATATAAGACCTTAATTATCCATAAAAATGATATACAAATTACACTTATGCTGGTTTTAAAAGGCAATCTGAAACATTCACAACAGGAAAAGAGTTCCCTAATTCGAAAAAAAAAAGTTTAAATTGTGTGGCAGTTGGCGCTTTTTCTTGACCGCTTGTATCACATTTTTCTTTATGATGAATTTATTCCTCACTACCCCTCATTCTCCTCATTAAAGATCAATACTAGTCCAATAAGTATATAATTTTTTGCAAGTGTTACATCATAGATGTTTGACTTAAACCTTTACTGTATCATACTGTACGCCTATACTTTTTAACCGTATATGTATAGGTGTGCATACAAAATGTATGATTTACAGCCGACCCAAATGTATAAGTGGTAAAGTAGCTAATCTCTTCAACCAGTAGGAGGAACTCTTAAAATCACATAACTATTAAACAGACTACCTTAAAGGGTGAGCCGTGACATGTGCTATCAGTCCCCCTACAGATCTCCAGTCAGCATGTCCTGGACCAGCTACATCAAGTACCGTGGCCTGGCTCTGCCACCTGGAGCTCACACTGTGGAGAGCTTGGAATATGCGAAAAATTTTGATGTGGACGACACAGATGTGATTTCTGTAACATATCCCAAATCAGGTACCGTGCTGGTGCTGCTGTGTATTTTCTCATCTCTTACTGTTTTTTGTTTTTTTTTTTCTCTTGTGAATTCCACACTAAAGAACATGGAGAAATTATTTGTGAATGCCTTTTTCTTTTCTCTTTTGAATTCTTCGCCAAAGAACATGGAGGATACATTTGTGAATGTTTTTTTTTCTCTTTTGAATTCCACACTAAAGAACATGGAGGAATTATTTGTGAATGAGACTATAGACCTATACTTTTCTAGAACTCAAGATGGATGGATGGATGGATGGATGGATAGATAGATAGATAGATAGATAGATAGATAGATAGATAGATAGATAGATAGATAGATAGATAGATAGATAGATAGATAGATAGATAGATATAGATAGATAGATAGATAGATAGATAGATAGATAGATAGATAGATAGATAGATAGATAGATAGATAGATAGATAGATAGATAGATGGATGGATGGATGGATGGATGGATGGATGGATGGATGGATGGATGGATGGATGGATGGATGGACGGACGGAGGGACGGACGGACGGACGGATGGATATGGGAAATAAAAAGCCGAGACCTAAAGTAGGTACAGTATATTCATTGTGTAAGTGAAATAATATTTGGACCCCTTCCTTATGTCTGCATTTTGCATATTCATCACTTGCAGATTTAAATTCATTTCATCAAACAAATTTTAATATCACACCGAAACAAATCAAGGATATAATCAGCGTTACCCCCAGGGTAAAGGACATTCCATTAGCGCTGTGCTTACTTGTAGTACCCTCGGACATGTCTATATCTTTTGATTTGGAATTCATTTCTGTCGTCGCTTTCAACAATTTAGGTGAGGATATTATCGTTTCGAGGTTCCAAATAGTACCTTACACACGAAGTCTTGTGCGCTTTCTAAACTATTTTGTTGAAACCACCTAATTTCGTAAACTATAATTTATTCCCGTGTACATGAACGTCTCGCGGATCCGCCTGTTTCTGCCAGGCTGCGTGTATAGTTGGAAGGACAAACACCATGCCGATAGAAGAGTTTTATTTTATGTACCATGGACACATGTTGCCAAAGGAAACCCACTCTCAAGAAAGCCTAAAATATTTTGCACAGGAATTTACTTTTAAAGACGATGACGCCATTGTCGTTACGTATCCAAAGTCAGGTCAGTGTTGTTGATTCAGCCTACTCCCCAAATTTCCTGTGGCGTCTTGTGGTCCTTAATTATCTACTGTCGCATAGTATAGATTGATCGAGGTTGTGGCGGAACCATCACGGATTTGCGTGAACTCTAGAGTTGTATGCTTTGTAATTAAAGTGTGACCCTCGATTGGCGTTTTAATCAATCAGACGCTCTCTAAACGTTTTACTTTGTCTACCGAATTATGATTTTTCTCTATGCCAAGTATCTGGCGACCAGCGAGGTTTAAAGTGGCATAATCCAAAATATTGAGAAAAGTGCGTGTGTATGTTTGCGAATCTCAAAACGATGACTGGAAACAAAACGAAAGACCAAAATGCAAATAGAAAAAAAAAAATCACCAAAAAATAGCGATCACAAAAAT
>NC_142371.1:13672500-13682500 GCF_059441005.1 Hippichthys cyanospilos
TAACTCCCTCCCGTCCTCTCCACATCCATTCCTGTATGCCATCAACCACTCTCCAAAACGTAAGTAAATTATACAAAATGGTTTATAATGCTTTATTTATCTTTATCTTTATCATGTACTGCTTGTGCACATTTACTTGTGCACACATACTTTCCATTATTTCTTATGGGAAAATTGCTTTCGGTGTTCGAACAAATCGGTGCTCGACCACCACCTCAGAACGGATTATGGTCGAGTACCGAGGTACCACTGTATATATATATATATATATATATATATATATATATATATATCTCCGTGAGTGAGACTGGGACTGTGACCTTAATCGACCAATAGCATATCGGCATCTCCGTGACTGACACCGTTACTGAGACAGTGACTGTGACATTGTAAGAGCAATAGCGTTCAGTGTTACCGTGACAAGCGCGAACATTTGATTACGTTGATGCAGCAAAGCGAAAATAATTGTACGATCGCATTGATCATATGATCAACATATATTCAACATAACATCAACAGAACATTTCATAGTAAAACAGCATTTTAAACTCAAAGTTAACATCAGGGAATTCAAACATTTTTTAATTTACATGTCCAAAATACAATCTTTGTTTTTGAGCTCCCTAAATAAGTCAAACAGTGATTTCGTTCATTAAAATACACACATTGATGCAAATGGTAAGCCAGCACAAAATGGATTAGATCTGATTCATTGGAATTGAGGTGTACAGTAAAGTATCCTTTGGACATACCATAAGACGTGTACGTGCACTAGTTTCCTTAAATTAGGTCGACATCTAATTAAGTTATAAGAACATGTCTAATTATAGCGTAGCACACTGTAGACAACCCTAATAATAAACTTGAAATTACTGTTCAATATCCCTGACTATTGATATGTATATAAAGGTGTCGAACTCCAGTCCTCGAGGGCCGGCATCCTGCATGTTTTCCGGTTTTCTTTCCCCAACACACCTGATTCAAATGATTAGCTCATTAGCAAGCTCTGCAGGAGCTTCAAAATGATCCCAATCATTTGAATCAGGTGTTTTTGAGGGAAAAGGTTTGAAAACATGTAGGATATCGGCCCTCGAGGACTGGAGTTCGACACCTGTGCGCTAGATTGTCTTGGTGTATCCATTGACTATTACATTAACATTGTCATTTACGGTACATATTCGTATGAGTTCTATGCTTCTAAATTATATTTCATGCCATTTTAATTCAATAATAACAATAATAACGAAAAAAGAACATTCTGCCTGTCTGTCTACAGTTATGTTTGGCAAATGGACTGACCATGTCAAGAGCTGGAGGCACACAGAGCTAGGAGCCAGAATCATGTATATCACATATGAGCAAATGGTTGAGGTAGAAAAAAAATGCCTTTTGATTTTTTTTGTTGTACAATACTATGTTAATCACAAATTTTGAGAATTCATTGAGAAACCTTCACACCTTCCAGGATCTTCCAGCAGCTGTACGTCTTATTTCCAATTTCCTGGGAAAGAACCTGAGTGACGAAGTCATAGAAAAAATTGCCAACCATTGTTCTTTCAAGTCCATGCAGACCAACCTCATGTCCAACTTCAGTTTGGTCCCCAAGATATATATGGACTCTGACAAATCTCAATTCCTTAGGAAAGGTGAGGCAGCAAGTTTCTTGTCTGTGATCCATCAGCCATCAAATTTCTTGACCGCTTGTCCTCACAAGGATTGCGAGCTTGCTGGTGCAGATCCCAGCTGTCCTTGGGCAGGAGGCAGAGTACACCCTGAACTGGTTGCCAATCAATCACAAGTGACCCTAATATCTTCAGCACGCTTGCAACCCTAATGAGAATTAAGTGATATTGGTGGATGGATGGAATGTTGATGATGGAAAAAAATACCTGCTTTTTTACCTGCTGTATTTATTTTCCATCGACTGATTGGGCATCTTAATGGTGACTTACTCTTTTGTCTGTGTGTTAGGTGTAGTTGGAGATTGGAAAAACCATTTTAACCCAAAGCAGCTGGCCCACTTCTCTTCGGTCATTTCTAAGGACCTGGAAGGGGAGATATTTGTGCTACCATGGAACCTGGATTGCACAGAAGATGTAACAAAAGTGGATGCTTAAATTGAAATGTTAAAGCTACAGATCCTTAATTAAGTTACCTGATCTTCAAATACTATGCAAATGATTGAAAGTCCTTTTCTTAGTCAATGTACTGTACGTAGGGTAAGGGTGCTGGGGTGACAGGTTTGCGTTTCACATGTGTCCTGACAGGCTTCATTATCAGTAGCCACTAACTGACCTTTTAAGTACAGTAGGTACACCTGCACAGTCTAATGATGTCTAATACTAGATCGATATCAAAATGAGAAAATGTGGAACCAAGGATGTGTTACTTAAAACACAGTGGTCGTCCGTAGATTTCACACTAAGGCCTTCAGTGTTTTGACTCGAATAAATGTCCCTCAGAAGCACACGTACGCATTACTGGGCTACACAGGCAATTTTTCGGAGCATTTAAGTATCAATAAACCCGCATCAGCAACCAAAACTTTTCACTGTGCATGATACTGCCAAAATGTAATGCTTTTAGTGCAGATCAGCCTTGGCTGAGCAACATGTTTTTTTTTTTTTAAATAATTTTATAACTATAACTTATATATATATATATATATATATATATATATATATATATATATATATATATATATATATACAGTCAGCCCCCGGCTTACGAGCATCCTTATTTGCGAACATTTCGCCTTACGAGCGTGGATCAAGGAGATATTTGTCCTCCGTTTACGAGCAAACCTCTCGTCTTGCGAGCATTCCGACTAACCATCCGTTGAGTATGTAGAAATGTTCTCGCCTAACTACGTCAATATATTCAGCAGTTGCGTCATCTACAATCATCAACAGGTACTTACGGCGGTAACGTGAACGCTATTGGTCTTACAATCTCACACTGACTGTCTCACTCACGGTGTCTAAATATATTACCATTTAAGTGTAGTGTTTGTACAGCTAAAGGGAAAAACAGCTGACATGAAATTAAATGTGCCGATTGCAGGACAAAGAATTGTCATTGGTTTAAATGTGTGTTTTTTTTTAATTAATTGTCAATACATTCCAACCGTTTAAAAAAAAGTGCGAATAATTATCAGTCAGTCAAGGAGACGCCAATATGCTATTGGTCGATTAAGGTCACCCGGTCTCACTCACGGAGATGCTATTGGCCGGCGTCACACGTCAATCACAGAAATGCCGATATGCTATTGGCCGAACGCCTTTATCTAGCTTGATGGGACAGGATGGAAGGAAGTAGACAAAATGAGTGAAAAACGGAATGTTTTGAAGACTTTGCAAACTTTATGTGTTAGACATAGCTTCTAAAATTACTAGCAGCGGTAAAGGAAGAAATAAGAGGATGATGTTTTAGTATCTCCGTGATTTGCACCATGACTGAAAGAGTTACTGTAACACTGTAAGACCAATAGCCTATAAGCGTTGCCGTATTAACTCAAAAGGTTAATCTCTGCACCCTGTTACGGCTGGTATTGCAGTGCCATATAATTGTGGCTTGACAAAACTGCATGTCATGTGAGGCGGCGATCTCCCGGCATGCTTTGGTACAGCGCCAATCTTGCAATTCTGTGAGTTGTAACCGACGGTGAACTGACGCTCGAACAAGCAACAAGTGTGGTGCCTAGTAAATACAACACACACTACCTCCGCTCCGCCTCCGCCCAGCTCAATTCACGTCGGGAAAAACAGCTGACATGAAATTAAGTGTGCCGATTGCAGGACAAAAAATCGTCACAGGTTTAAATGTGTTTATCAATAAGATGTCAATACATTCCAACCGTTTAAAAAAAAAGTGCGAATAATTATCAGTCAGTCAAGGAGACGCCAATATGCTATTGGTCGATTAAGGTCACCCGGTCTCACTCACGGAGATGCTATTGGCCGGCGTCACACGTCAATCACAGAAGTGCCGATATGCTATTGGCCGAACGCCTTTATCTAGCTTGATGGCACAGCTGGTTGGGATGGAAGGAAGTAGAGAAAACCCTGACTGAAAAAGTTACTTTGACACTGTAAGACCAATAGCATATCTGATTTACCGTATTGACTTCGAGCATTCATCTCTGCTCATCTCTGCTTATCTCAGCACAAGTCACGTCTTTCCAAAGGTAAAAGTCATTTATCCTTTGTATTTGTTATTTAATGCAACTGTACAGTAGATTATATCACTTAATATTAATATATGATTACCTAAGGCATCTGCGCGCGTTGCACGCATTCACGAATTAACATGGGTCTGGATTGCCCGCTATACGAGCAATCCGAGATACGAGCGTAGCCGCAGAACGGATTAAGTTCGTAACCCGGGGGCCCACTGTATATATATATATATATATATATATATATATATATATATATATATATATATATATTGAATGAATCTAGAAAAAGCTACTTGCCTTAAACTAGTTCCTAGCGTGTTCGTTTTTGTTGAAAGATCGCCCATACCACAACATAGTGAAACAATTGATTTAATCCAGACAGAGTGGGAAAGTACACGAGGCCTCGGGCCAGTCCTGCCGCGGGTCCGAGCAGAAAAATGGCAACGTTTCACATTCAACATTCAGTTCTTATACCCTTCCGGGTCATCTAGTCC
This sequence comes from Hippichthys cyanospilos, assembly GCF_059441005.1. NCBI lineage: Eukaryota > Metazoa > Chordata > Actinopteri > Syngnathiformes > Syngnathidae > Hippichthys > Hippichthys cyanospilos. The sequence continues at coordinate 13,677,175 of NC_142371.1, forward strand.
CACTGTGGATTGCAAGTGTGTGTGTGTGTGTGTGTGTGTGTGCGTGCCCGTGCGTGCGTGCCTGTCGGTGTGTGTGTGTGTGCGTGCACGTGCGTGCGTGCCTGTCGGTGTGTGCGTGTGTGTGCACGTGCGTGCGTGTCTGTCGGTGTGTGCGTGTGTGTGCACGTGCGTGCGTGTCTGTCGGTGTGTGCGTGTGTGCGTGCGTGAGGGTCTGTTTAAGTGGGGATGGTGTCTTCCGAAGTCTTTGTTCTGCCGGCCATTCTTTGAAGCGGGAGGAAGTCTGAGCACCATAAAACCCTGACTGATATCTTCTCTTGAAGGCCACACCTAGCCTTTTGTTCCTGGTGTAAAGTTGGTCGGGGGATGCCATCTGTTCCTTTTGGAGGTGCCGACTTGTCCCCACTTCCCCTGGGCCAGGACCATATCTGCTTTATACTGACATTACATCGTCTCAATCTTTATTAGAATAATACAGTTCCATGTACACACTATTTTATTGATATATTGAATTTGAAAAATATGAATTTCCTTCAATATATATATATATATATATATATATATATATATATATATATATATATATATATATATAAAAATTATTTTTACTATATATATATATATATATATATATATATATATATATATATATATATATATATATATATATATATATATATAGTAAAAATAATTTTTTAATTGAATTGACTTATTAAAATTACTATAGTTTATTATAGTTATGTGAATGATGTCAGGTTATGTTAGGCCAGCAGAGAAGGCCTTGCTGGCCCTGAAGGTCACAACTGCTTAAACATAATATTAACATATACAGTGTACTGTGTCTACTGCCCTACCAACAGGCCCCTACCAACAGGCATCATTCTTAGTTAGCACTTTTTTATGTTTTGAATCTCAAAAGTGTGCTGCTTGCAAAATATTGCACTTCATAGGCCCACAATAATTGATTTTCAGTAGGCGCTTGTTCGGCCTATTTTCCTAGGTATCGTCCCAAATGGGATAACCATTCATTTCGCTTTCATTTTTCCATTACACTTTATAGTACAGTATGTAAAAAAATAAAGTAAAATAAATTGCTATTTTTCTTAGGGTTGCTTTGCTGATGGATATGTTGTAGCTGGTTACTGTTTGATGAAATAATAAAAAAAATCGTATGGCCTGTGGTTTTTTTCTGCTCATTCATATCCATTGTTCGCACTGACCTACTAGAAGCTGCACAGAGCTCTAACGTCAATGTCTCAATTGTGACAGCACAAATAAGATGCCAGATGCAGTGCTGTTTTTTATGCACATTTATCACTCCCAAATGTTTCTTTTTTGAAAATCTTTTGATTAAAATTTTTGAGACAGTGGTAATGATGAAGATATGATATAACAAGGCCCAATAACATACATCAAACAAACGAATGAAAAAACCAAAAGAGTACCCAAAAGACTCATATCACAGTCATTGCATGAGTGAGAACAAACATAAGGAAACATCATTTAATGTACAATGTATAGAACAATCAATTTTGCCATGGTGTCCAAAAGCCATTTGAAATTAGGGAGAGTCTTGCTAAGAGGTCGAGGTGTTTTCATCAAATCAAAGATGAGAATAAATATAAAGCAAATGCATGTTTCAGTAAAGGGTGTTCAATTATGGAATAATCACGGAAAGGTGTGAATCCCGTGCTATGTTTAAAAATATGAAATTCTACAATATTTCAAACAATTCTAAACCTGAGAAATTTTACAAATGTTTTCATGCTTTATTTAGTTTGATGAAATTTGTGTTTAAATGTTCAATCAATCAAAGTTGCGACACACACTTGTCCCACACCAAATGCATCCAAAAACACTTTTACAACATCCCTGCACTGGGGCATTGTCACACAGGAGCAAAAAAGGGCCTCTTCAAACTGTTCCAAAGTCAGACGTATACATTACAATTACAGTTACAATCTAATCATACAATACAATTGTCCAAAAGGTATGCATGAAGATTTGAAGGAAACAGAGGGATTTATTGTGGTCCAACTTGAGACTGATAGGTAAAGAGACATGTTGCAACAGCCTAATTTTTCAGTACTGTACTGTATGTCCAGGAGTTTTGTTAAAAAAAAATTAAAAAATTACAATATTACACAGTTTTACAATTGTATATGGGACTCCGATATATGTAAATAAATTATAGTTCTGCTTTTGGTGTTACAAACTGGAGGTCTTTTTTTCAATAATTGTTTGTGTGTGTGGGCATGCGTGTGTGCATGTGGTCCATTTGTCTTATCTGTCCCATGAGTCCTCACACTACATCATTACGTTCAATTACACAGTGACCCATTTTGCCAGTGTGTGTGTGTGTTGCAGACGTTGTGGTGCCTGCCCTAGGACACCCACTTTGCTGCTGCCTTGAACCTGCTGGTCCTGCCCTGGGTTGCCCACAGGATGCTTGCCTTCTTTGATGCCTTCTCTCATCGAGAAGCACACACATGCTCTCTCAACACACCATGCATGCCCACACATACACACACACACACACACACAAAGTTCCAAAGATCATTCAGCCAGAGTTCTCTTGAGTCAGTTTGGAGCCATGCTCATACTTATCTGATGTTCAGAAGTTTACTTTAGGCCTACAAAATGTTTTGATCAGTTAGGCTGTTTAAAGCAGGCTTCGCTTTTGATGTTTTAGAAATTGTACCCTTTGCCTTTCATTTTTGCTCATTAACTTCTTCAAATGTTGTAAATGTGAGTGTGACTTATGACCTTCATTATGTCCTGTGATCGACAGGTGTGCAATCCTGGGTGTAACCTGTCTCTCAACTTGGATAAGCTCCATCTCACCCTAAACAGGATAAGCAGTGAAGAAAAGTGATGGCTAGATGGCCAAAATTGGATTAATTCCACAATTAAAGACATCCTGTCTAGTGGGCGATGGCATGGGAAATGGCGTCCTTCACTGACATTCTGTCAAATACAAACTGTAGGTTTAAACTTCATTGTTGCAGTCATTTGCTAAATTACCCGTGCGTCTTTGATGTCTTTGTTAGATACATGCGGGCTGCTGTATGTCCTCCCCAGGGTCATATAGAATACTGTGGACCACAAATGTCCAGTGATAAGATGGAGGATGTACGGCACACTCACTATCCCCCTGGTCTCCCTCTAAATCTGTGTGCATTATGCAGAACAGAAAGCACATCATCCCTGTTTGAGTATTTGCATTTTGTCCACTTAAAATGACAAAATGTGACTTTTATTGTTCTTTTGAGTTAAACATAAAGAGTACCCTGACAAATGATTCTAAATAGTAAGTAAAAGAAACTATTGTCTGAAGTTGTATAAAAATAATTAAAAAATCACGGTTTTGATAATGGAAAATTATTAAAATCCTTATTCTGAAAATAAGTTAACTATATCAGTTGCACCATTCTAAAGACCTTTGGCAACTTCTTCCTTAATTCTAACTACTTCTAACTATAAAATACCTCTAACTATACATTTAGAAAACTAGCTGAAGGTTTTCAGTAAAAATGACTTGGGGCAACATTTTGTATTGCTTGTGAATAACCCCCAAACATACACACACGCGCGCACACACACACACACACACACACACACAAACACACACGCACAGTCATGACCCACCCTGGGTGTCTGCTAAATTCCGAGCTGTGGTGCAATTAGCACTAATAGCAGGAAGCTAGTTAGCGTTATCTGCGCTATGGCGGCCTCCATTGGCACTGAATGAGCCTGGTCCGGTCACGTAGGGTTACAGTCAGTGAGACAGCAAGTGCAAGATGGGTGGGGGGTTGTACTGTCGGGAGAGAATAGCAGAGTAGCCCTCAAAATCGTAGTAATCTTAAAATACATTCCGTTGGATTTTTAAAGGTTTGTCTATCCGCTCGTTAATTGTTTGGTTGCGTAGACGTTTACAAGATGTTTCAATGGTTTCTGAAAACCTTGACTACATTTGATTTAATTGTAACTGTCTGGCATAACCTGGAAAGTCCCGGGTTTCAGCATCGTGTCATGAGTCATCATTGTTCCGTTCGACTTCCGAGTGCAGTGCAATGCAAGAGCAGTGGCATGGCACGCATGGATGTCAGCAGGTGGGGGAGAAACAGCGTTGTGCAAACAATCCACGCTTTGATCTCACCACGGTCGTCATTTGGGTAAAGGAGGTTTCAGCAAAGCATTTCTGGAGACCTCCATTTTACACAAATTGGACAGTTCCCAAGATGACTACTCGAGGAAGAGTAATGAGGATACAGTATTTGCGCATATGACGAGCAGGAATGAGAGGATGTCAGGGATTTAAATGGAAGGAGCTATTTAGCGTGTCAGATAGCTGATGAAGACTTTTAGGGCTTTTCAACAAATTAATATTCAGCTGTGTCAAAAAGTAAAGCATTGAAACTTCAAATTGTTTTATTGTTGCAACATTAGTTTCAGTATTTGCATATACGCACACGTTGCCTCACAGCCACAATAGCCACTCAACTCATAAAAGCGCCTTCAAGAACCGTCACGTAAAACGTGCCGTAACTGTATGCTTGCAGGAAGGCGGTGCTGTTTGATCCACCATGTTTAATGGTAGAAGTAGATAAAGTTGTTGTTGTTGTTGTTGTTTTTTAAGAAAAACATGTTGCTCAGCTAGCTAACGTCATTGTTAGCGTACATCTAAGTCAGACTTGCGGACGCTTTTTTTTCGGCCTGGAACCAAAAGGATTTATTATTGGAAAGGAAACTCTACAAGCAAGTCATGAAAGTCTTTCTGAGGAAAAAAAGAAGAATGAATTTTCTACTGAAATAACTTCAGGACAGCCGTTTTGGGTGAGTTAACATGCTTTTGTCATTTTATGTCATTCATATTCAATTGTTATGTTTGGATGTTTGCGTTTTTTTTCTTCATGTTTCTAGTCCACTCGCGTCTGCCTTTATTGTCTACGTTTTCGTTAGTTTGATTTGGTCCACCTGTCTGGTGATACTTGCGGTTCAGTCCTGCCTCATTTCCTTGTAAAAAGTTCATTTTGAGCCGCATATTTCTCAGTTTTCCTGAATGTTTTGGGTCCCCTTCCTCCCTCCTCCGCAACTCACTATGCACGGATATGACACTTATAATATACAAATTGCCATTTGTAATTTAGTGTAGGCTACAATCTTATTCGAGCTTGCCTGCGCTTAGTAGACTTCTGAAAACTTCATGGACAAATAATTTGAAATTATTATTATTACTTAACGTAAGTTTTGGCGCGTACATTTTAATTGGTGATGCGGGTTTATCGACGTTTAAATGCTCTGAAAAATAACCCGCGTAGCCCAGTAA